>NC_141157.1:82091377-82245210 GCF_053477565.2 Lygodium microphyllum | reverse complement strand
CCAATTCCTTTCGAGATGAGGACAACTTGATTCCTTAAGGGGGGGGAAGGATGTAATATCTCCTTGTTGGCCATGTGACCCCCTCAAAAATAAATTTAAAAACTATTTTTTAAAATTAAATTTCCCCTATCAACGCCATCAATTGGCAAAGGGAGGGGGAGTTGAACTCTGAATCAACGGAGGTGAGGGAAGAGACAACAACGAGTCGATGGAGAGCCAGAGGTGATGGTAGCAAGGATGAAGATAACGATGAAGAATACGATCAGGGTGTGGACGTTAACAATAATGGGGAGGAGGGGCACACGTGTGCCACCTCGAACCCCCCCCCCCCACTATCTCTCCTTCTTGTCCAGAAACTACCGACTACATGGCAGGAAGGCCATTATGGCTGCCTGAGTGGAGGGGAAGGGAAGGGGCCCCGTGTCAACACCCCCCACACAATAATTCCCTTCTCCCCCCTTTAGAAATTCCCCCCCTTAGCGAAGGTAGGATAATTCTCTTCTTCCCCCTCCCTCCTTGCGCAGTAACACGCTATAGTCCTCTTTTTCCCCCCTACTGCCAATTTTGTGAAGGAGAGAAAGAGAGGGAGAGAGAGTGAAGGAGAGAGATAGAGAAGAGATAGAAGAAGGCTCAAGGAAATCTCCTTCCGTCCCTCTTGAGAACAGGTTACAACTACCCTTCCTCCATCGCAATCCCTGTGACCTCTCCATCAGCTACCCCTCTAGTTGACAAGGAGATCATGAAAATCAAGACAAGGCGTAGGGAACTCCGGCACCAAGGAGTCCTCCAAGAGGAGTGAAGGTCGCATTTCAAGCTTTGAAATGGCCCAAAGCGTAAACTCTCTCAAGTAACTGGAAAAGCCGTGACTACGGAGGGAGGATCGAGCAAAGATACCACCACCAACACGAACAGATTATCAAGCCTATACGCTAATTCGACACTCCAAAACTAGGTACCGCTACTGTGTCAAGTACTTTGAACCAAACATTTAAGCATAGACATCATTAGGAAGAAGTCATACTTCGCATCGCGTAACTTGCATAACTTAAAAGATAGTTGAAAAGGCTTAATAACCATGAATTTCCACGAATAGATTAAGCATCTATCGATTGTTGCAGTAATTAAGCCAAGTATTAGGTTCGAGCTTTTGCAAATGCATCATAGATTGCTGGTGTACATAAATATTCCGTATAGGTCGATTGCATCTTGTAGACCATTGGAGTGAATTAACTTGTAGTTACGATACACTCATATACACTTGCACTTAAATACTTAGATTATACCTTATGAATTGCATAAATGCACTAGAAATAATTTTCATGAATGGGAATCCTACATCGTATCGTCAACTCAGGAAAGACTTGCATCTAGACTTGCATGGCATCATGGACAGTTTCAATTGCACCACATAATAGGGATGCATCTAAAAAGGTAGATTTAAGATGCACATGTGAAATGCTAAGCTTAATTGCAAGGGCTAGTTTGCTAAATGAAATCATACATGATAAGTGAGGCTAGAATTTAATTTGACTCAACTAGGATTTAATCGTAAACTTGTCAAATTGTCATTACGACCATATTTTGACTTGGAGTCAACATGCTCTTTGGTCTCTATTCCAATAACCGGTGCGATGAGTACAAAAACACTCTTGGGTATATCATTTTCAAAGTATGATACATCTCAAAGCTAACACAATAAAACTTCAATGTCGTATCCACATGAAGAACGACCATTTTCTACATTACATTCGATGCTCAAAACTATTTAAGGATTGTAAATGGACTTAGTTCACCCTTCACTTGCGAGAGGAATGAACAAAAGTTACTGCTATCTTGAGGGAAGGAAACCCTAGGGTAAACTTAGAACCCCGAAAAAAATTCTAAGGTGGGAAAATGGTTACCTATTGACCAGTTGAAATCCTCGTTTGAATCATCTAAGACTTGGACCTTAACATAGGAACCAAAGGTTAGTAACTAGGAAAGCTACCATCTGAAACTATAGCATAATTACTCACTCCTATTACATAGGAGTGAGGTTGGAAAGAGGGTATTCTCTATCCCTCAGAAGATAATGGGAATTGATGCCAAGGGAAAGACCCAAGAAGGGCAATGCTAATTGTTCAAAGATGGGGACTCCACCTTAGCAGAAGTCATGAGCACTCGCCTTCATTGTTGTTTATGGTTGTAAATCTAGAAACACTATCTGTGAAAGGAATATATGATCCAAGCTCACAAAAGAAATTTGAATAATGAATTAGGTTGAATTCATGGAGGGCGTGCCAAGCCACCCCCAACTAGCCACCAACCCTATCCAAGGGGGTTCTAAATAATCGTGATGGGAACGTGGACCAAACCCACCACAAGAGGTCTCTCCGTGGGTTAGTTTGAACGTAGGAGGATGCTTGGATGTTGAGGGGGCTCTGGCTGTAAATTCCCTTCCTCTAGGTCCTACTCAAACAATCTACATGACTCAAGATTGATTCTCGAGGCCTTGTTACTAGTGCAAGGGCGAAAACTTGGAAGAAATAAGGCGCATCCACATGGATTGTGGGAACGTCCTTTTTGGACAAGATTTGTATCTTAGTTAAAATGCTAATATAGAGTTTGCCTCCAACAAACCTGTTTGAGATATTTTCATGTCATTGCCATAAGCTATGTGAACAAACCCTATTCCCTAAAAGGCTTAATTAAGGATAGGTAATAGTAAGTTAGAAACCAATTCATGCCATTTTAGGGGACCGAAATGGGACTATGTCCTACAGGCAGAGAGATTGAGTGGCGCATCCCTCTCATTTTCCACTCTCTTTGAACCAAGTGCGGCATGGGTCTGCTTCGGCTTGGGTATCTCTACGTAAAGTAGAATTTCTAGGATCCAACACTAGAATGCTATTAGGAGATCTTGGCAACTAGGAACCCATATTTTAGGTCAATCCTAGTGGGTTTCGCCACGAATGTTCCGTTGCGAGGCGGACTCGGGGAACTGTAGGCAGCAGACCCTAGAACATTCCATGGGAGTGCTGGGCAATGATGCTTAGACTTGTTTTTCGATGGACCACTAAAAACACATGTGGCAGCCATTAGGTGAGCATGTTACAGAGGTTTTCAAGTTGAACATTGCTATCTAGAGTTTTCAACATGAATCTTTGGATATAGGGGTCAACACTTTAGAATAGGTACATACTTGAAGTATATGAAGAGCCCACTCAAGGCTCATTTTGGGGTGACATAAAGGTGGGTTTTCACTACTATAAATAACAATAAGATAGGGCTAAACTCATATATTAAGACCCACACATAGATTTTATTAGTTTGTTTGCTGACTATTGCTTGGTATCATACCTAGTTGATGGTAGCTACTATATGCTATAGATTTTCTTGGAGTAGATATGAGATTTAAAGCTTATATGTTTGCATGAAGCCTATGTATAGTAGAGAATTGTCCTACTACTAGAGGGCTATCTCTGAGTTTCTATCTTAGTCTTTCAGAAAATCATCCCAACATAGGGTACTATGCTATACATTAAGTGCATGTATTTGACTTGCTTTGTTGTGCATCATATGAATCAAAGGGATTCGTGAAAGCTCCAATCAAGGTTTCTTCTCTATTCTCAAATTGATTCAACTATCTCTTTTATTATTCTTTTCAAATCATACTCTTTTCATCCTTCTCTATTAAACCCCCACGGTTAAGGCTTTTGTCTTAATATCCCCTCACATTTGGTGAACCCGACATAAAAGCCATTGGAAGGGTGTAAGATGGGTGATGCATCAAATTCAAGTTCTTCTATAGGAGTAGGTGATGAGATGAAGTAGTTGATTCAAACTTTTAATATGTATTTGGAGTCTTAATAGAGTAACAATTGCAACAACAACTACAAATGCATGCTTTTGCAAAATTGGAATCCACAATGGTTAAGACTTTGCAAGTCATTGAAATGACTTCAAACTCGTTAACAACTATAATGCTTTGGCTTACTTTTGTATGCAAGGAAAATGAAATTTTTTGGGATTGCATAGCTTGCATGGAGCTTGTACTTTATTTTTGGCTCACAATGCATGAATTAGATGCATGCATTGCTAAATTGTATATAAAGGATGTCAAGATTGTGGGAGAGAAGGAAGGAGTCTCACTTGTAGCTTTCTTGCTTGCACAATGGGGGAATACACACAAGGGTGGAGGCTGAAAACAGTTTTCCTCTTCTTAGTTGTGTAAGCCAAAAGAACTCTCATACAAAGAAATAGAAGAACCCTATATATGGGTCTCAAACCAAACTCAACTAACTAAGGTGGCATACTAACTGAGCCACGAACTAGAGTAGATAAGGATAGCTATCATGTAGCTATTATTCATGGGCGGTGTACCAACCGCATCCGCAACTGACAAGTCGGTGACATAAATACACAATGGTCACCCTGGCATATCACGAGTGGAGCTCGATATCTCAACACTCCCCCTCGAGCTCAATCCCAATTCCTGCACACCAAGCAGGTCTCTGAACTTGCGCAGCTTCTCTGCGCCCAATGCCTTCGTAAATATGTCAGCTACCTGATCCTCTGTGCTGACATAAACTAGATCAATAAGACCTAGTAAAACCAGATTCTTGGTGATATTCGGGACATGAAATACATCGGACAGGTATTTCTTTTTCCCATCCTGCATAGACAAAGGAATTTTTCCAATCTGCACAATCGGATGTGCAGTATCATCACCAGTCTCCACAAATCTTGGTTTTTCCATTTTCCTTGCATCCTCCATCCATTCTGCATGACCTGTCATGTGGTTTGATGCACCTGAGTCAACATACCACACATCATTGCTTTCTTCTGCACTTGTCATAGAATTGATCATGTGCTGCACCATAAACAAATGCTCATTTCTGTCATCACCCTGTCTACTAGAAGATGCATAATTTCCTTGTTGCAGTTTTCCATTCATGATGTCATTCTGCTTGTTATAGCAGTCTTTAGCCATATGACCCATTTTACCACAATAGTAGCATTCAACATTACTGTTTGCATTTTGGCCTCTTTGCCACCCACCACGACCTCTTTGGCTCCCCCTGCCTCTAGAGTTACCACGTCCTCCTCCATAGGACTGGTTTTCTTGAGTTTGCTGCATATTCTGATTTCTACCACGGCCTCCAAATCGGCCTCCTCTACCTCTGCCTCTACCTCTTCCAGCATTTGAGTAGAAGACAGTTTCTTTTGAAGTTCCTCCTAAAGAAGATGCACCACCATTTCTCTGCTCCTCAGAAATTAGAAGAGCAATCAACTCCTCAAAATCAAGAAATCTTTCACGAACTGAAATGGATGTCCGAAACTGTGCATAATCCTTTCCTAGACCATTCAAGGTCACAGAAACTAAATCATCATCTTCCACTGGTGACCTAATGGAAGCAAGTGCATCTGCAATCTTCTTCACCTTCATGTGGTAGTCATTGATGCTCATATTTTCTCTTTGCACATTGTGCAACTCTTGCTTGAGCTGCATTTTTCTGGCTTGCGTATTTGTGCTATACATCTTTGACAGAGTATCCCATGCCTCCTTTGCCGTACTTGCATCCTGAATATGCACAATCATAGAGTCTGAAATGCTGATAGACAGCCAGTACATAACTTTCCTGGCTCTCTCATGCCATGCTTTGAGTGCCTGCATTTGCTGTTGATTGGGAACATCAGGAAGAACTGGTTCTTCTTCATTTCCTGCAACAAATTCCCAATATCCTTTTCCCATAAGGAAATTCGTCATTCTAAACTTCCATGCCTGGAAGTTGTTCTTGTCAAGCTTTTCAGTTACAATCTGTGAAAGAGAATCAGACGCCATTACAGAACACTGCGAAAAATTCTGTCACTGCAAAAACTCAGCTTCACCCTCACAAGGGCAAATCTGCAAAACTGGCGAAAGTGGTATTTGACCACATAGTCACTTCCTAGTGACGATTTTGCATAAACAGGAACCAAGGATGATTCTGAAACTCCCAATGTCTCTGCGCACAAGCATACGATGCAATTTCTACAATAACTTTTCACCGACTTGTAGAACCGTGGTCGCACAGCATAAAACAGGGCCTTTTCCTGAGTGCGTGCAGAAAACTTCCGCCTCCAAAACAGGCCCCGAAATGGCCTCAAATCAAAAAAACAAGGTCGCCTAGGGCTAAAGCCCTAACCCACAGCATATACTGCCCTCTTGCTTCACCGCGAAGGGCATCTCAACCTGAGACAATGCACTCCTGAAATTTTTGGATGTGCTACCTGCAGAGATCTGCTCCCAAAACAGAAAATGAAAGCAACAGTGCTCCTCTTACCAGACCACCGCGAGCTTGGCTTGCTTTCTTGAGCTCCTTACCACGAACAAGGCTCTGATACCATGTCAAGATTGTGGGAGAGAAGGAAGGAGTCTCACTTGTAGCTTTCTTGCTTGCACAATGGGGGAATACACACAAGGGTGGAGGCTGAAAACAGTTTTCCTCTTCTTAGTTGTGTAAGCCAAAAGAACTCTCATACAAAGAAATAGAAGAACCCTATATATGGGTCTCAAACCAAACTCAACTAACTAAGGTGGCATACTAACTGAGCCACGAACTAGAGTAGATAAGGATAGCTATTCATGGGCGGTGTACCAACCGCGTCTGCAACTAACAAGTCGGTGACATAAATACACAACGGTCACCCTGGCATATCACGAGTGGAGCTCGATATCTCAACAAAGGATCCACATTGAACTGAATTTAAAAATGTTTTGGAAGAAGAGTTTTACAACATAGTGGATGCTAATTTGGTTACTTGAAAAAAGTTCCAAGAGTGGGTAACTAAGTCCAAAAAAGGGCTTGTAGCCCCATTGAATTGCTACCTAAATTTGAAAGTAGATATGACCAAAAAGATGTAGCAGAGCAGCAAACTTTAGAGGCACAAAATATTGAGATGTTTTTACATGCATGAGATCTTCCCTTATAGGAGAGTTTGGAAGGTCTTTTGGAAGATCAAACAATAGAAACAAGGTTTAAGACTGGGTGGCATCATATAAAAGAGGTTGTGAATTCATTTGTGAGAAGAAACAAAGAAGAAGGGCTAGATTGCTTATGCTTATCTACAATAGCTACATGCTTGAAGTATATGAAGAGCCCACTCTAGGCTCATTTTGGGAAAAAATAAAGGTGGGTTTTTACTACTATAAATTATAATAAAATAGGATTGAGCTCATATATTAAAACCCATATATAGATTTTATTTGTTCCTTTGCTTACTATTACTTGGTATCATACTTGGTTGATGGTAGCTACTATATGCTACAAATTTTCTTGGAGTGGATTTGAAATTTGAATCTTATATGTTTGCATAAAGCCTATGTATAGCACAGAATTTTCCTACTACTATAGGGCTATCTCTAACTTGTCATCTTAGAGCTTTTGAAAAATCATCCCAAGGTAGGGTATTGGGCTATACATTGAGTGCATTTATTGGATTTGCTTTGTTGTGCATCATATGAATCAAAGGGCTTTGTGATAGCTCCAATTAGAGTATGTCTATTCTCAAATTGATTCAATCCTCTCTTTTCTTATTATTTTCAAACTGTAATATTTTCATACTTCTCTCTTAAACCCCCATAGTTAGGGCCTTTGCCTTAATATCCCCCCACATTTGGTGAGCCTAATGTGAAGGCCATTGGAAGGGTGTAAGATGGGTGATGTATTTTCTTTTCTTAGTAGAGTAGCAATTGGAACAACAATAATGGATGCATGCTTTTGCAAAATTGGAATCTACAATGGTTAAGACTTTGCATGCCATTGAAATGAATTGAGACTCTTTAACAACCCTAATGTTTTAGCTTACTTTTGTATATAGTAAAAATGAAAATTTTTGGGATTACATAACTTGCATGGAGCTAGTACTTTGTTTTTGGCTCATTGTGCATGAATTAAATGCATGCATTACTGAATTGTATTGAAAGGATCTACATTGATCTCAATTGAAAAAGGCTTTGAAATAAGAGTTTTATATAGAGGATGCTAATTTGATTACTCAAAGAAAGTTCCAAGAGTGGGGAACAAAGTCCAACAAAGGACTTGTAGCCCCACTAAATTGGTACTTCAATTTAAAAGTAGATATGATCAGTTAGATGTAGCAGAGTAGTAGGCTTTAGAGGCATAGAAGTTTAAGGTTTTTTTTATATGCAATAGATCTTGCCTTACAAGAGAGTTTGGAAGATATTTGTCAAACAACATAAATGAGGTTCAAGACTCGGCGGCATCATATAAAAGAGGATGTTAATTCACTTGTGTAATATTTCCGCAACGAAATATTAATGACACTAGACCCCACACATCCTGCACAAGAACAATTTTGAGTGGTCTCCTGCAACAAAAAAACTTTGGGCTAAGTGCTCCCTCTGCGTGCATCAACAAAAACCAGCCCCGTGTCGTGTATAGGAAGCCGTGGCTCAAAACCGCAAGCCCATGCAGGAACACCCCTTCAAGGGACAAAAAGGGATAATTTTTGCAAATTTTTTTATCGATAAACTCCCTCCCCTTCAGTCGTTGCATGGCGGGGAGAGGGAGTATGTGTGGAAGTATGAGAGCATGGGGGAGAGGAGCATGCAAATTGCCACTTGTGTGGCTACCTCCCCTTCACAAACTATATGAACCCCCCCTCCCCACACTTGAGGGGAGGAGGAGAGAGAAGCGTATGCTGTTGCTGCCGCCCTGCGGAAGCTGCCCGCCGTTCGTTTGCTGCCGCCAAGCTGCTGTGCCATCAACCTCATCATCACCATCATCATCATCATCATCATCATCATCATCATCGTCGTCGTCGTCATTGTCGTCTTCATCTCCTTCATCTTCCCAATCATCACTCTCTCTCCACGTCATTTGCATGGACAGAAGCTTGGAAGCTTCTAACTAAAGCTTCTCTAGGCCTTGTTCTCCCATGCTTCCTCGAGTTTTTAAAACCATGACCTACAAGGCTTGTGTCCTGCGTGGAGGAGAAGATATCGGACATAAGTGCCTTCGTAACGTGTAAGAGAGCCAAGAGAAATTTCGCTGAATCGAAATCTTCTGCACCAATGGCTCCCAAGCAAAAGACGAGAGAAGCACACGTGGGAACTTCCAACCCAAGTACGCGAGTGGACAACGCTCCGATTCTTAATACCCAGGTTCCGAGAAATAATTCCACATGGATAGGATGCATAAAGCATGTTTAATTCTCGTAGGAAAGCTTTAAATGCATTTACTCATTTGTGTTACAAAGTTTAGTGCATGTCGAGTATTTGTAAATTGCTTGCACTTCCGTGGTCAAGGGTAGTTGAAATCCTGAACGTATGATACATATCTTAAAAGATGATATCGTGCTCAGACCGCCTCCTTGTTGCGTCTCGCAAAGAATAGGGCTTATGTAGCATAATGCACTTATGAAATAAATTCTTGGTTGTGACTCATATAGAAGATAATCGTAGATGCCCATTAAATGATGTCCAAATAGTCACAATGCATGGAAAGGAATTATGATCTTTGCAAATTGTATACAATGATAGTTACAATCTAGGTTGGGTTAAGTGTTGAAGGAAGGATTAAATCAATGATGGACTCACGGCATTCGCTCATGCATGGAGTTCTTTATCAAAGTTTGAATGCATCTTCATTAAAAATATTAAAGCTTTGATTTCATGGCATCAACGTAGGGTTATAAGAGTTAGCTTGAATGTAAATCAATTTTGCATAAGGCAAGGAAAAGAAAGATCACTATAAGTTGCATAAAAGCAGAAGGTCTATGGTTTGAAATTGCATACTCGCTTTGAATGATACATCTCTTACATCTTGCGATTATTTACATCCTTTAGGGAAAGTAATTGCATCTCTAAGGAAAAGACCACCTCTTGTCATAAGACAATTAGGTAAATCGCTTGTAATTGTGTAACTCACATGGGATTCATAAAGGCGTAAATAGTTAGCGTACGACAAACACCTCAATGTGCTAGAAAGGGGTTAGCTATGTTAAAATTCTGCCTAGTATCGCACTTAGGATGCCAACCTAATATTTCTGATCTCAAAGATCCTACCCACATTCACGAAATGTTAGGGTTATCTAAACACTCGTGCAAGAATGATCTAGGGTTTTCACCCTAAGGATCAAATTGACCAAATACTAGACTTCCGTATGAATTTAGGAACCATGGGGCCAAAGCATTATCGGCCTAGTAGGGTTGGGTTGGGTCAAGAGGACTCCCAAGCCCTTATCTTGATCAATGGTATTCTTGATCATGAGAGTCCGTACGAAGAAAGATATAATCCCACAAGTCAGACGCTGACACCTATCTCGTACAACAAGCCGCAACATCGTATGGTCTTGTGTCTAAATAGTATTGTCACTCCTTAGACCAAATATGGCAAGTTCTAAGTACAAGTCTAATTTTCTAGAGGATGAGTAGTCATCCTGCTACATCACTCTTCCTTGGACTTATCTGCCAAGCTAGGGGAGTTACAAAATTTCCAAGAAAGCAATTGACCAACCAAGTTAGGGCGACGAGGTTGCCCAAGTTCTATCGACCTTAATATAAGGAAACCTAAGATTTTGACAATTTGGGTCAACAGGGTATAAACCCTAACCCAAGGAAAAAGGAGTAAACAAGCAACTCAGCTTGCAAAACCCTTGGGTTCTTGCCAAGTCGTGATTGATCCAGGATCGAATGTTGGGAGCATTCTGGAAGAAAGAATTATACCTTAGCAGTTGGCCGTACAAACGACCACTGGAATGTTCTTGATTGTACATATAGGTGCACTGTTTGTACTTCTTTGCTCCAGGAACTAATTCAAGAAAAATAACTAATGCTTTAGGTTGAAAGCGTGGAGGGAGAGGCAGTACCAGTTACCTCTGACTATCTGCCTAACCCTATCCAAGGGGGTTGTTAGCCACGCCATGTATGTGGACCGAACCCGCCGCAAGAGGTCTCCCCTTGGGTGTTCCTTGGAGTAGGAGGACGCTTGGGTGCCAGAGGAGCTCTGGCCGTAAATCCCTTGCCTTCAGATCCTGCACAAGAGACCGACGTGACTTGAGATGGGATCTCGAGGCTTGCATACTAGTCAACGGGCGGAACTTGGAATAGTGATCCCTGAGGATTGCTGGAATAGCCTTTGGGCTGGATATTTGATGTATTCCAAAGACTAATAAATAAAAGTGAACCTAGGCGTCCACAAGTGTTTGCTCAGTATGGCTTGGCTAATACCTAATGATGCCCACATTCATTGTGGAAAGGGCCAAGTCTCCTTTCGAAATTTTGAAGGGGAACTAGTCACAACTCAAGGCTTCCAGGCAATTGGGACTCAACTCTATTTCAGTACAGCTTACAATCCCCAAAATGATGGTCAAGCAGAACGAGTCAACCAAGTCATTGAAGACATGTTTGTTGGATATGATCAATGCCCCACCCTCATTAGGTGCTACCAATGATCCATGGTGCTCAAAGTTGTAAGGCCCCCATTATGAGGAGAAGCCAAATGTGAGCCCGGACATTGGTTGAGTCCTGACTTGTATATCAGATGAGGTCTATGTGACCGGATGGCAAAAAGGTGACTGTTGTGGGTCTAATCTTTGGGTTAGACGGAGTGGTTAAGCTAATAGCAACTCGAGGCACATTGCATTGAGTTGCGTGGTAAGGGAGTTAAAAGGGGCCCCTATTGTGGGGTCCGGGGGCTGCAGAACCGGCCCCTGGCTGGGGGGTCCTAGGGGGGCCAGCGGCCCCCTGGTGGGGGTCCGGGGGCAGCGCCCCCGGCTCGATGGTAAAGGGAATATTCCCTAGCCGACTAGTGGAGGCTCATATGATAGGTCGGGTCAGCAGGCCGACCTAACGACCTTCGCGGGCTATAAAAGCTAATCCCCTTCGCAGCCATCATTCACTCATCTTTCACCCAGTCAGAGTTGTTGTTCCAGCTAGCCTTAAGCTCTTCACCTATCTTCTGTCTAGATCGCCATCTAAGCTTCACACAGTGGAAGCGCACGGATTCTGTTCGTTGTGCCGTGTAATATTTTACAATGTTTAGGGCACATTGTTGTCATGAACCTAGAAAGTGGATTCAATATTTACCACTGGTTGAGTTTGCCTACAATGCTTCTTACCAACAAAGTATTCAGATGACCCCTTTTCAAGAATTGTATGGGCACGATCGTCATAGTCCTTTGAGCTTTTCGAATCCAACCTTGAGGGTTGAAGCTTCAAAGCAGATGCTGGAAGACATGTATGACCATATCAAATCAATAAGACAAGACATACAAGCCGCCAAGGATAAACAGAAGGCTTACGCAGACTTGAAACGTCAAGACAGGTCCTTCAATGAAGGTGATATGGTCTTCATTCGCGTACATCCAAAGAAGAGTTCCCTATCCTTGGGTGAATGCAAAAAGCTAAGTCCAAGGTATTGTGGACCCTACAAGATTCTCAAGTTCCTAGGGCCTAATGCTTACAGACTTCAACTCCCTGAAAACCTAAAAGTTCATAATGTATTCCATATCAGTCTATTGAAAAAGTATGTACCTAACCCTAGTCACATGCTTGATGATCAACAAGTTGTAATGCCAAGCCAAGGAGTCCTTGAGCTATGGCCTGATAGGATCTTAGATGTTAGGGAGAGACATTTGAGATCCAGGACCTTGAGAGAATACCTCATCCAGTGGAAAGATTACCCCGAAGAGGATGCCACTTGGATGGATGAAAATACTCTCAACTAACAATACCCCCAGTTCTTCTCAAGATGAGGACATCTCGATTTCTCTAAGGGGGAGAGAATGTAATATTTCTGCAAAAAAATATTAATGGCCCTAGACCCTACACATCCCGTGCAAGAACAATTTTGAGCGGTCTCCTGCAACAAAAAAAATTTGGGCTAAGTGCTCCCTCCACGTGCGTCAACAAACACCAGCCCCGCGTCATGTATAGGAAGTCGTGGCTCGAAACCGCAAGCCCATGCAGGAACACCCCTTCAAGGGACAAAAAGGGATAATTTTTGCAAATTTTTTTATGGATAAACTCCCTCCCCTTCAAACGTTGCATGGCAGGGAGAGGGAGTATGTGTGGAAGTATGAGAGCATGGGGGAGGGGAGCATGCAGATTGCCACTTGTGTGGCTACCCCCCCTTCACAAACTATATGAACCCCCCTCCCCAAGCTTGAGGGGAGGAGGAGAGAGAAGCGTATGCTACTGCCGCCGCCCTGTGGAAGCTGCCTCTTTGCTGCTGCCAGACCGCTGCGCCATCACCCTCATCATCACCATCATCACCATCATCATCATCATCATCATCATCATCATCATCATCATCATCATCATCATCGTCACCATCATCATCGTCATCGTCGTCATCATCTCCTTCATCTTTCCAATCATCACTCTCTCTCCACGTCATCTGCCTGTGATAGAAGCTTGGAAGCTTCTATTGGAAGCTTCTAACTAAAGCTTCTCTAGGCCTTGTTCTCCCGTGCTTCCCTGAGTTTTTAAAATTGTGTCCTACAAGGCTTGTGTCCTGCACGGAGGAGGAGATATCGGACAGAAGTGGCTTCTAACGCGTAAGAGAGCCGAGAGGAAGTTCGTTGAATCGAAATATGCTACACCAATGGCTCCCAAGCAAAAGATGAGAGGAGCACACACAGGAGCTTACAACCCGACTACACGAGTGGACAACGCTCATATTCTTAATACTTAGGTTTCGAGAAATAATTCCGCATGGATAGGATGCATAAAGCATGTTTAATTCTCATAGGAAAGCTTTAAATGCATTTACTCATTTGCGTTAAAAAGTTTAGTGCATGTCGAGTATTTGTAAATTGCTTGCACTTCCGTGGTCAAGGGTAGTTGAAATCCTGAACGTATGATGCATATCTTAAAAGATGATATCGTGCTAAGACTGCGTCCTTGTTGCATCTCTCAAAGAATAGGGCTTATGTCGCATAATGCACTTATGAAATAAATTCTTGGTTGTGGATCATATAGAAGATAATCATAGACGCCCATTAAATGATGTCCAAATAGTTGCAATTCATGGAAAGGAATTATGATATTTGCAAATTGCATACAATGATAGTTACATTCTAGGTTGGTAAGTGCTGAAGGAAGGATTAAATCAATGATAGACTCATGGCATTCGCTCATGCATGGAGTTCTTTATCAAAGTTTGAATGCATCTTCATTAAAAATATTAAAGCTTTGATTTCATGGAATCAACGTAGGGTTATAAGAGTTAGCTTGAATGTAAATCAATTTTGCATAAGGCAAGGAAAAGAAAGATCACTATAAGTTGCATAAAAGCAGAAGATCTATGGTTTGAAATTGCATACTCGCTTGGAATGATACATCTCTTACATCTTGCGATTATTTACATCCTTTAGGGAAAGTAATTGCATCTCTAAGGAAAATATCACCTCTTGTCGTAAGACAATTAGGTAAATCGCTTGTAATTGTATAACTCACATGGGATTCATAAAGGCGCAAATAGTTAGTGTACAACGAATGCCTCAATGTGCTAGAAAGGAGTAAGCTATGTTAAAATTCTGCCTAGTATCGCACTTAGGATGCCAAACTAATATTTCTGATCTCAAAGATCCTACCCACATTCATGGAATGTTAGGGTTATCTAAACACCCATGCAAGAATGATCTAGGGTTTTCACCCTAAGGATCAAATTGACCAAATACTAGACTTCGGTATGAATTTAGGAACCCTAGGGCCAAATCGGCCTAGTAAGGGTTAGGGTTGGGTTGGGTCAAGAGGACTCCCAAGCCCCTATCTTGATCAATGGTATTCTTGATCATGAAAGCCTGTACAAAGAAAGATATAATCCCACAAAACAGATGCTGACACCTATATCGTACAACAAGCTGCAACGTCGTATGGTCTTGTGTCTAAATAGTATTGCCATTCCTTAGACCAAATATGGCAAGTTCTAAGTACAAGTCTAATTTTCTAGAGGATGAGTAGTCATCCTGCTACATTGCTCTTCCTTGGACTTATCTGCCAAGCTAAGGGAGTTACGAAATTGCCAAGAAAGCAGCTAACCAACCAAGTTAGGGTGACGAGGTTGCCCAAGATTTATCGACCTTAATATAAGGAAACCTAAGGTTTTGACAATTTGGGTCAACAGGGTATAAACCCTAACCCAAGGAAAGGGAATAAACAAGCAACTCAACTTATGAAACCCTAGGGATCTTGCCAAGTCGCGATTGATCCAGGATCGAATGCTGGGAGCATTTGGGAAGAAGGAATTATACATTAGCAGTTGGCCGTACAAATAACCACTGGAATGTTCTTGATTGTACATATAAGTGCACTGTTTGTACTTCTTTGCTCAAGGAACTAATTCAAGAAAAATAACTAATGCTTCAGGTTGAAAGCCTGGAGGGAGAGGCAGTACCAATTACCTCCGACTCTCTACCTGACCCTATCCAAGGGGGTTGTTAACCACGTCGGGTACGTGGACCGAACCTGCCACGAGAGGTCTCTCTGTGGGTGCTACTTGGAGCAGGACGCTTGGGTGCTAGGGGAGGCTCTGGTCGTAAATCCCTTGCCTCCAAATCCTGCACAAGAGGCCGACGTGACTCGAGATGGGATCTCGAGGCCCGCATACTAGTCAATGGGCGGAACTTGGAATAGCGATCCATGAGGATTGATGGAATAGCCTTCGGGCTGGATATTTGATGTATTCCAAAGACTGATAAATAAAGGTCAAGTGTTGAAAAATGAACTTTCTTGACATTGTTTTTCTGTGTCAATGCTTAAGTTACATGAAGGAACTAGTGATTAATTGGTTAATTAAGGAAGCTATTTTTGCTTGTCAAACTAAATGTGGTAGGTAATTAGATAACTAAAGCGACCCGAGGAAAGTGCGGTGAACATGACCCTGGGTTCGTCCTACGGAAGGGTGGTCCCGGTTGGCTAGGAACTTTTCTCAAGGAATTGACATCGAGGTAACAATGACCTAGAGTCTGGAGAGCTAGAGTCTCGATTTATGCAATTTTAGGGGAACGGAATGGGACTATGTCTTACGGGCAAAGAGGTCGAGCTTTCCATCCCTCTCGTTTCCCATTCTCCTTAAACCAAGTGCAGTATAAATCTGCTTCAACCCTGATGTTTCTGCATAAAGTAGTTCGTCTGGGGCTTGACGCTAGCTACTTTCTAGGAACTTGACCATTAGGAAAACCCTGACTTAGGTTGGTCCTAAGTGGGAATGGCCGGAATGCTTCCGCTTCGTGGTAGACTCTGGAAGACCTAGATCGCAAACCCCGTGTCATTCCTTGAGAGTGCCGGGCGGCGCTTTCTAGACTCTCTTCCCGATGGGCTGCTAAGACGTGTCCTACAAGTGGACAGGGGGGACATGTTACAACTTGTGAGAAGAAACAAAGAATAAGGGCTAGATTGTTGAGATTCAAGCTCAGTATCTACACTGACTTAGTTGTATAGCTATAGCTAGCTATCACCATTTTATGTGTTGTAATAATGAGATGGTCAAACTCAGGTTAGAGGTGTATGGTTAGTTAGTGACCTATTTTAATAGACTGTATGCGTGACTTAGACTTAGTACCTTTGTGTGTTACACAATGATGAATAATAGAAGAAGAGAAAGTATGTTACTCTCTATTCATGGCTCCCATTCCTGCCTATCTCTTCCCCTCACTTTGAATTTGGTATCAGAGCTTAGCTTTGTAGGAGAGCTGGAGTTGTGGAGCTAGACTTGACCTTCAGTTTGTGATGAGAAACCCTACTTTTTTTTAAAACAAAAGCTGTATCAAAATGGATTTTGGAGAAATGGCTTGCAATCCCTTACTATTTTGACATGGTCTAAAACTTTGCAAAAGAAAATTTTTCTAAATTTTGCATGGATTTTGACATATTTAATATAGACCACTGCAGACTGGCTATTTACTGCAATGGATGGCACTCATGCTCAAATGATGCTTAGTTGCTCTAGGATTCTATCTAAGATGCTTAGAGCATTGGCTACTCAGTTCAAAGGTGTTTTATTGCTAGTATAATAAGTCCATTAGCTAGTTGTTAATAGAGTGAAGGCCCTTCTTTATGTATACATGTTGAACATATATCCAATTATGCTCATATGGATATGTTTTGACTCCCAAATGTTATGGAAAATGATTGAGATGCTATGAAGTGCTATTGAGCTAAGAATACCTTAGCTATTGCGCACTTTTTCATTCTTGGTTACTACAAACTACTTGTTTTTCATTGATTGTGAAAGGGTTCACTGCATGTTGGCATGAGTTCTATGCATCTATTAGTGCTCATATGGACATGTTTTGATCATGTGATGTTGTGGTGATATCTTGAGATGTTTTGGAGCTAATTTGGGTCTAAGTTGAGCACAATTAAGGTCTCATTTTTCTACTCTAATATAGTTTAGAGCGAGCACTCATTTGAACAAGTTATCCATAAAGTGGTTTGATATCAATTGAGTACTTCTAGTGGATGTATTGAATCTTTGGGTGTCATGTACATGTATGAAGATGCTTATGGGAGTTTTTAAGTTGTAGATCTAAACTACATTTATTATATTGGAGCTTGGTTACACTGCCAC
Organism: Lygodium microphyllum; assembly: GCF_053477565.2. Lineage (NCBI taxonomy): Eukaryota > Viridiplantae > Streptophyta > Polypodiopsida > Schizaeales > Lygodiaceae > Lygodium > Lygodium microphyllum. Next base: position 82,227,649 of record NC_141157.1, on the reverse strand, counting down.
TAATTGTGGTAAATATACTTGGTTTATGTCTTGAGTAGTTGATTATATTTGCAGTTATAGCTAGTAAACTATAATAGGGTTGTGGAGACTATTTTAATGCATTGTTGTTGCCTAGCTGAAAAGACATTGCATTGTCTTGAATTGGTAGCATTATAGCTAATACAATAGGAATTGATAAGATCACTCAGATTGTGGAGGAGAAACTAGACAATAAGAGCTTTGCTTTATGAAAGTTCAAAATGCAAAACTTCGTAAATTGCAGAGGATATTAGGATCTATGCATTGGAACTAAAGTAGAATCGAAACTGCCTAAGTGAAATTTGACTCCTAAGCAGGAGAGGGCTCACAAATAGTGGTTGAAAAGAGCAAGCAAAGTGCTATATTGGTTCTCATTATGCATCTCAGATGCAATGGCCATGCAGATTATTAGTTGTCAGTGCTTGGGACATTCTTATGAATAATTATATTTTGGCAATGTTACTCATGCAAGCAAATTCACTTGAAGCAATAGTTCAATAATAAGACAAGAAATGGTAGGAGTAGATCACCTTGCTTCTATTGGATCTAAAGTCAAGAATAATTTCATGATTACAATTACTTTTAATGGCTTGGATAAGGAATATAAAGCCTTTGACACATCAATTTCTATATGACTATACCCCCATGATTAGGATGAATTTCTTGCATTATTTGCATTATTGCTACATGAGAAAGTCAAGCTTTGGCTTGAATATAAGTTCGAGTACCTCTCAAAGTAGAGATATCATCTTTTACTCTAGTCAAAGAGCTAGAGGTGGCAAAGCAACTCGTGGACCTTGTCAAGGTCATGGTGTTACTCAGAATGTCTATGGACAACAACCGTAGGGTCGAGCAAAAATCTTAGATTGCCATGAGATTTGGTGTGCGAGCAGAGTAAATACCCCCACCACTCAAGTCTTGACATGGTATCAAAGCTGCGTCACTGAGAGAGGTTGATTTTGAAGGCTGAAGTGAAGGAGAAGAAACAAGGTTCGAGCAGGCAAGCAACGGGTAAGAAGCTCTCCCATTCTTCCACTCTCTCGCTTGGATAGTGCTTGTGGAGGCACCGAAATTAGGGTCGAGTAAAAATCTCAGATGGATGTGAGATTTGGTATTTCAGGCCATTTTAGAGCCGCAAGGTTGCAGACAACAGTTTCAGGGTACACTGCTGTGATTTTGGTTGTATTGACCGAAAGTGGGTGCACAGGTTACAGATTGCGAATCTATAATTTTTGAGGTGTTTGCAAGAAGCAAACATAAGGTTTATCTGCAAACAGGTTTCAGATTACATGTACTATTGAGAAATCAGTGAAAAAGGTTGCTTGGTGTATTGTTGTGCACATGTTGTGAAAGATTGCATAAGACTAGCTTGCTGTGTTGTATCATTGTTTGTGATAATGGCAAAGAACAGTGGAAATTCCATTATTGTGAAGCTCGACAAGAACAACTACCCTTCATGGAAGTTTTGTATGACGAACTTCCTCATTGGAAAGGGCCTTTATGAGTTTGTTTCAGGTGAAGAAAAGGAGTCAGAGAGCTGGGTATCCCTCCGACTACAGATGAGTTAAAAGCGTGGAAAGAGTGGAATGTGAAAGACAAAAAGATGATGTACTGGCTATCTGCAGTCATTGATAATACTATGCTAGGACATATCAGGAATGCAAAAACTTCACATGTAGCTTGGACAATTTTTGAGAGCATGTTTTCAGTAAATACAAAGGCACGAAAGATTCAACTCAAGCAAGAGTTGAATGCCTTGAAGAAAGGGAAAAGGTCTGTCAATGAGTATGTGTTGAAGGTGAGGAGCATTGCAAATGCTTTAGCAGCGATTGATGCACTTCTGGATGATGATGATTTGGTTTCATCCACTCTGAGTGGCCTTAACAATGAGAAGGCATAGAAATCATTTGTTACTTCAATATATGTACGGAAGCCATTTCTAGATTTTGATGAGCTGATCTCTCTCATGATTACTGAAGAGATCAATATGGAGGGTGATTTGTCTGAAAGAAATGGTGAACAGGTCAAAGCGTTTTACTCGAGTTCAGGAAGGGGACATGGTAAATCCTCTTCGAGAGGCCGTGGTATGGGACATGCTAGTGATAGCCAGCAAAACAGGTTCAATCAACAATTTGGTGACATGCAGGTTTCTGGAGGCAGAGGAACCTTTAGAGGCAGGGAGAGCTCTAGAGGAAGAGGTGGATGGCAGAACAAAGGCTCTGGAAATTTTGCTATTGTTTGCCATTATTGTGGAAAAATAGGACATATTGCAGCCAATTGTTATGCTAAGAAGGATGATATTCGCAGTGGTAAATTGCAGCAAGGAAACTACGCATCGTCTTCACGACAGAATAAAGGGGACACATGATGATGTATGGTATGTCAATTCAAGTGCATCTAATCATATGACCAGTCATGTTGAATGGTTTGGAGAGATGCATGGCTTACAAAATCCAGGTTATGTGCAAATGGGTGATGATTCATGCCACCCAATTTCACACATTGGAAAGGTTCCCTTGTCCTTGTATGATGGCCAGACAAAGAGTCTGACAGATGCTTTACATGTGCCATCAATTATAAAGAATCTAGTGTCTGTTGGCCAAATGGTAGAGCAGGGGTTACAGGTATGATTCAATGCAAAAGGTTGTTTTGTAGAAGACTTTAATGATAAGTGCATGTTGGTCACAAAAGGAAGTAGAGTTGGCCAAATGTTCACTTTAGATGTTGGAATTCCTGCAATGGATGCTACTATGTATACCAAATGAAAAGGAGTAGTTGCAAATATTGAAATATGGCATAAATGTATTGGACATGCAAATATGCAAAGGTTGAAATTAATGCAGTCCAGAGGATTGGTTACAGGGTTGCCTTCTTTTAGAGTTGCAGAATTGCATAAAGTTTGTGGAGCATGCCAGTTTGATAAGCAATCAAGATAACCCTTCTCACATGACAAAGAAGTGAGTAGAAAAATACTTGATGGAGTGCATACAGATGTTTGGGGGCCCACACAGAATGTATCTCTTGGTGGTAGCAAATACTTTGTCACATTTATTGATGACTGTTCAAGGAAGTTATGGGTATATTTCATGAAGGAAAAGAGTGATGTGTTTGGGCACTTCAAATCTTTTAAGGCAATTGTTGTGTAAGGTGCCTGCCCATCGGCTTTTCGGGCACTCTTTTAGCGGTCTATCGAGAAACGAATCTAAGCGGCGCTGCCCAGCACTCCCAGGGAATGTTCCAAGTTTTGTCGCCTAGAGTTTCCTGAATCCGCCTCGCAATGGAACGTTCACGACCGAACCCACTAGGATCGACATGAAATTCGGGTTCCTAGTTGTCAAGGTCTCCTGTTACCATTCTAGTGTTGGATTTTGGACATCCTACTTTATGCAGAGATACCCAATCCGAAGCTGACCCATGCCGCACTTGGTTCAAAGAGAATAGGAAACGAGAGGAATGCACTGCTCAACCTCTCTGCCCATAGGGCATAGTCCCATTCCGGCTCCCTAAAACAGCACGAATGGGTTCTAACCTATCAATACCTAAAGGTCGAATGACAATAAAAACTTGTGAGAAGCCTCCTAGTTCTGTGGGACCACTCTACCGTAGGACGGACCCGTTGGGGGTTTCACCCACCCGCTTCCCTTAATAGCTTTAGTTTTCTAATTAGGTCCTACCACATTTATGTGTGACACTTAAAGTCAGCTTCATTAATTAAGCCTTTTAGGGAACAAGGTTCGTTCGCATAACTTATAGCACAGACACGAAAATAGAGCAAAGTAATCTATTGGCAAACAAGTTCAAACAAGTTTCTTAACTTATCTTCAAGTTAATCTTTGTCTCTCGCCCATATAGGAGAAATTATGTATCGCTTCTGTCCAACAGAAGTATCACTTCTGCCTTGCAGAAGTAATTGGTCCAATTCACATGGCACCACAAACTCAATCCTTTATCTAGAATAGGATCTCCCAACATGCCCAGATGTTGGGGACCATAGAGGTCTTCAACTCCATTCTAGACCTAGCAAGGGGTGTCCAGAGCTCCAACTGACCCGCAAGCTGTCTAGGAGTGAAACATCATTCCCGTGGTTGGCCTTTTCACTACTCTACCTTCGGCCCGTGAATCGAGCAGTGCCCTCTCGGGTTAATCCGCGGTGCAATCATGGAGGTGATCCATCCGTGCAATATATCCTTCCTTAATTAAATCCTTTAAGAATCAAGCACAAACAAGGCATTCAGCCGTAATATCATTCTCCAAGAAAACATTCCTTTATTCCCATGGCGACTTGTCATCAGAGACCCTTGCCATGCATTCACTATAAATCACAAGCACTTGAAATAATCATCCAAACAACAACTAACAACCAGTTGAATGTAAAAGCATTTAGGATGTTGTTCGATCAATCAACAAAACCAATTGCATTCTTTCCAACCAATGCAAGAATAGACAATATAGCATTTCCATCGTATATTTGCTCTCCCCCTTGGGATCTAAGAGTAATACTATGCAAAAATGTTTCTTAACACTTCCTTCCTTCGGCTAGGGCATATGTTAAGGGTTCAAACACTTTTCATGATATAAATTCTATAGGTCACTTACCTTGATCGATAACCCAACCTTGAATTTGGATTGGCAAAAGTCATCGTTATATCTGATGGAACTCAAGACATCTTAGTTTTAACCCTTATGTTTAATTTCTTGTACTAGCTCTTAGTCAAGTCATGAGGCAACTAGAAAATTATCCTCATATATCAAACATGTTATAGGCATAACGTGTGAATACTTAATAAGATAAGTGCGAGATGATCTCAAGTAATTAGACTCCAATAGGCCTTGCATTGAGCTAGAATCTAGTTTTTCTTAATATTTGGGCTCTTAGGCTAAGTACTTTTGAAGTATCTAAACTTTAAACTAGTAATTTCTATTCATGATTCTCAATGTCAAATTCTTTTAGTAATTATGCTATTTGTAACCCTTGACTATACTTTAATCTAGCACTTGTATGCACAATCTTTTAATGTCGTTCTTTTGACAACTATGCCATTCACAACCCTTGACTAATTCTTCCTTGTAATTGCTCTACCAACAAATAAGCCCTATGTAACTAGGTGCAATTATCTTCCCTTGATATATGCACTTTGCAAACTCCATCTTTCGAGTAGGTGAGATGAAATTTATACTTTCCCATGACCTATGCTCGTGCATCGTAGTATGGGGCCTAACATATCTCATAAGAGAATCAAAGCAAGCATCTATCAATTTGAAAATACATTACTTACGACCGAAACCGCAGTTGGATTGACAGTGATGCCTTTGCCCGAAGCCTTGTTGCTGGTTGCAGGATTGTCATCTGCATGCGACATTCTTCGCTTGGAGGCCATCATCTGCAAGTAGTCTCAAGAGATTAAGAAGGTGGAGTAGATTCAAGATGGGAGAATGTAAGAGAAGATGGTTAAGTCGAGGATCGAGATAGAGGGAATTGAGCTAATTCTCTTCCTTACAGCCTCTCGAGGTGAATCTTCTCTCTCTCTCTCTCAAGCTCTCTTTCAAGCTCTTCCTCACAATCTCTTCGAGGGGTATCCTTCTCTCTACCTCTCTCTCGCAGCCTCTCGGGGTCTCCTTATGCTTCCTTATGCCGCTCCCATGCCTCATATTTATAGTGAATTAGAGAAGAGGGCTTGTGGTTGAGAAGTGAAGCTCTTTGTGGAGGGGGATCTTGGAAAGATCAGTGATCTGATGCTCAGATCATAAATCTGATGGTTCCATTGGCTCTGAAAGGGGGGTAAAACTATAAGACACTTGATTAGAAAGCTCTTAGTTCTCTCCTTCTTTTCTCTGTTCAAAGTGTTGTCCACTGCCTGTGTACTGCGATCGCGGTGCGCACGATTTTGTAAATCCTCTCTTTATTTTTTTCTTTTTATAAAATCTCCAAACTAACTAAAATATCACTTGTCTTTTCTTTTAAATGACATCCAGTTCTAAAAATCTCCATAACTTTTTTAGGGATAATATCTAAAATATCTAAAATATACTAGTTTTGCCCAAAATCTAATATTTTTGGACCATCCAAACTATACACATTAACCTAATGATTAATATAACTCATAAGTCTCATTCACGTTGTAATTTACATGAAGGGTGGCTACGGTCCTTTTCAATCTGAGAAAAATATCGGATTTATGACTCAATTTTTCTCAATAAAATATTTTAAATTAAATAAAAATTATTAATAATTAATGTTAGTTAGTTTTTACCTTAGTTAGTATTTAGAGTAATCTTACTAACTTTTAATTGACTAACTAACTTTCAAACTAACCAACTAACTTTTATTGTGTGGAAATATTACATGTTGAAACAGAAACAATCTTAAAAGTGAAGTGCTTGAGATCAGATGGAGGGGGAGAGTACCTCTCTAATGAATTTACTGGCTTGTTGAGGACTCATGGGATAAAGAGGCAATTTACTTACAGATATATCCCACAGCAAAATGGGATTGCAGAAATAAAAAATAGGCATATTGCAAAAGTCGCACGGGCATTAATGGCTGAAAAAAATATGCCCAAACATTTTTGGTTTGAGGTTATCCATACTATTGTCTACATTATGAACAGAACTCCCACAGCTGCAGTTCATGGGATGACTCCTAAAGAGTGCTTTACTGGCAAGAAGCCCGATGTATCACACTTGAAGATATTTGGAAGTGTTGCATATGTTCATGTGCCAAAGGCTGAAAAATGTATTTTTATTGGGTACTCTTAAGAGCAGAAAGGGTATCGATGTTATAATCCTGTCACACAGATGAGTTCAGAGTGAGCAGGGATGCTATCTTTGATGAGATGGGCAGCTGGTATGCACCTGCTCGTGATGTTTTGGATTATGATAATGATCAGGAAAGTTATGTGAAGAAAGATAAACAAGAATCACGGAGTCTTAGTGGACCAAAAACATCATTTGGTACTACACCTACAGTGAGCCCTTGGTCTGGGAGACTAAGGAGTAGCCCCATATCTTCAGGTGGATCTATAAGTGTTGTAGGGAAGGACAAAGGAAAGAAGAAAGTGTTGGATAGTAATGATACATCTACTAGTCATTTGGGATTTGATGGAGATTCTAGTGGTTCAGAGAGTTTGGATGATGAGTTTGGCATTCCTTCAGTCACGACACCAAGTGTACAAAGAGCTCATAGTAATGTAAAGTCTCCATTGAGTGATCCGGTGGTACACAGATCTAGCAGGGTCAGATACCCTGTTAAAAGATTTGGTTTTGAAGGTTATGCAACTCACCATTATGCTTATATGGTGAAACTAGTCGAGGATGTTGAGCCCACTTGTTTTGAGGATGATGTTGGTCATGCTCATTGGGATGTAGCAATGGATGAGGAGATGGCTGCATTAGAAGCCAATAAGACTTGGGATTTGGTACCCTTACCTAAGGGTAAGAAAGCTATTGGCTGTAAGTGGGTTTAAAAAGTCAAGCATAATGCAAACAGTCAGTTAGTAGGTATAAGGCTAGGCTAGTTGCAAAAGGCTATGCTTATGAAGAGACATTCAGTCCAGTTGCTAGGATGGCAACTGTTAGGTGTGTGATTTCCTTCGCAGCAGCCAAAGGTTGGAGTTTGTAGCAAATGGATGTTAAGAATCCCTTCTTGCATGGTGAATTGCAAGAAGAAGTGTATATGGAGCAGCCAACAAGTTATGAGGATTTAGAGCATCCCACATATGTGTGCAGGTTAAAGAAGGCACTCTATGGGCTGAAACAAGCACCTAGAGCATGGTTTGACAAGATTGGAGAGTATCTTATCAATATTGGATTTTGTATTTTTGATGTTGATCACTCACTTTATGTGAGAAAGGGAGATGCAGGTTTGGTCATTATAGTCATCTATGTGGATGACTTGATTATTACAGGTGACATTGACAATGGGATTGCTGAAGTTAAGGACTTCTTGAAGAAGAAGTTTGAGATGAAAGATTTGGGTGAGCTGAGATACTTTCTTGGTATTGAGGTGATCATATGTGATGATGGTATATTGTTGTCCCAAAGGCAGTATGGCTTGGATATGTTATCCAAGTATGGTATGACAGCATGTAAGCCTCTTTCAGTACCATTGGAGCAAAATGTGAAGTTGAGTGCTGACGTTGGGGATGAGATAGAAGACCCTACTATGTTCATGAGGATAGTAGGGAGTTTTATTTACATGGCTATCACAAGGCCAGACTTGAGCTATGCTGTTGGCCTTGTCAGTCAGTTTATGCAGATGCCTAGAAAGCCTCATTTGGATGCATTTAGACGTATATTGAGGTATGTGAAGTCCACTTTACATTATGAACTTTTTTATGAGGTAGGTAAGGACGTACAAGTCTTTGGATACACAGATGCAGATTGGGTTGGTAGCATGTCAGACAGAAGATCTACAAGTGGATTCATGTTTTCCCTTGGTAGTATAGCAGTTACATGGAGCAGCAAAAAGCAACCTAGAGTTGCTTTATCGAGTACAGAGGCTAAGTATAGAGGTGCTGCTATGGTAGCATGTGAGGTGGTATGGTTGCAAAAGTTATTAAGTGATTTGGATGTGCAGGGAGATGGTCCAGTTGTCATTCATTGTGACAACATGAGCAGCATACAGCTAGCTAGGAATCCAGTGTTCCATGCTAGGACAAAACACATTGAGGTGCACTACCACTTTGTGAGAGAGAAGGTACTTGCAGGAGAGATTGATTTGGTATATGTCAGCACACAGGATCAAATAGCTGGCATTTTCACAAAGGCATTGGGTGTAGAGAAGCTTCGAATGTTTCGAAGCTTACTTGGATTTGCAGAGATAGAATTGAACTTGAGGGGGAGTGTTGAGATGGCAAGCTCAACGCCTGCGGACATTTTGATGATAGACCACCTGGCTAGATGAGTCCGCACGTCTACACTTAGCACATTGGTGGTCATTATGATACTCACATGGCCACTGACTTATCACTTATAGTGTAGTCGGTTATGAAATGTTTGACTTAGAAGGCCACTTTCCTTTATGTTTTATCTTATATATACTTTGTGTACATTGTATAGTGTGTGGAAGAAGAAGAAGAAACTAGCAAGAAAACGTTTTGGCCTCTATCTCTCTTCTTGTGTTCTTGAATGAGTTTCTTCTTGTGTATATAGTGTGTGTTTGGCATAGCAGCTCATGCAAATCCCCCCACCACGTGATTCTTGACAAAACGCTCCGACAACGTGCACTTGAGAAAGCACCTTCATTGTGCACACACAATTCTTTGCACACACAAGAGCTGGGATATTTGTCACCAATATAGGAACTGTTGGTTGAGTGGGAAGGTGGATGGGAAAGTTTTGGGGATCCTAAAGGATGCCTACACTTGTGAGATGGGTTGTTTTCTTTGTCAACATCATGAGAACCATGTTTTGTTGAGTGATTGTGAGATATTGGGTGGGTGGAGTGGAGTACAATATTTCTCTTTTGCTAAGTAATGAGAGGTGAAATTAAGGATCATACACTAACCAAGGAATTGTATTTGCATTATGCATGATGCATGAGCACTTGTAGACTAGGCTAGGCACTAACTTTATCACTGCACTCATCTTTCCACGTATAGCATTGATTGTGTAAATACATGGCATGGATTTTCAGATTTGTAAATCATGTGTGATTGAGCATAATGTTCATCTTTAGCAGCATGATTTTTGGTAGGACACTTGCATTGGAACAAAGACAAGGACACAAGAAAAATCATTATTCTTTGGGAGACATAAACGAGGCTTGAGTTTATTTACAAGAAGGATTATTACACTTGGAATCTTAAGTTTTATACTTGGATGACTTCTATTTTGATTTAGCACTATTCTTAGTCATACATTGCCAAAAATTTCACTTTCCTGGGTTTCTGAAACAAGTTGGGCACTATGTTTCATCTTGATATTCATTAACACAATTGGTCATGCCATGTGAAGAAAGCAAGGGACCAAAGACAGAAAATATTCATTGGAGGATGTTGAGCACCAGATTATGAAAAATTTTAATAGTGGAAAGTCTCGTGCTTATGGAAAAAGGATTTTTGAAAGAGAGCAGAAAATTGTGGAAGAAATACTAGCTCATGGTAGGGTGCATGAAGTGGATGGGAAAGAGCATCTAGTGGAGCACTCAAATAGGTGAAGGTGCTTCATAATAAGAAGCAATGAGGTCAAGTAGAAGGGGCTCTAATGTGTTACCTAGCATGGACTCTAAGGTGCTTCATGACTAAAGTAAAACCAAGAGTAATGAATCAAAGCAAAACCATGGCCTTTGTGGGGTTGCTACGAATCTCTACCCCGAGACCCACGAACTGCTTATTGTTCAAGCGTTCCAAGCCGAGCACTAATGGCTACCTCTCACATAGCCGATGCGCCATCCATATCTACAGGTGTAGTGAGCTTGCCTCCATGCCGATCGAGTTACCTCCTCTCTCGCGCACTCCGATAGCTCCACGATCCAAGTGCAAGCTTCAAGCAAGCTCCATCCTCAAGCTCCACGCTCCAAGCTCCATTGCCGCGAGCAAGACAAGAGAAGAGAAGAGAAGAGAAGAAGAGAGGAGAAGATGGAGAACTTCTCCTTCCCAGTCCCTCACCCTCACACACTCACTCCCTCACACTCTCACACTCCCTCTCTCAAGCACAAGCTCAAGCAAGCAAGAACAAGAAGAAGAAGAAGAGGAGAAGAGCTACTTTTGGCCACACACAAGAATGAGCTTCTCATTCACTTTTCAACTTTATATACAAAACCCTAAATCCCTTTTGGGCGGTCATCCCCTTATCCCCTTTTTTACATGGCCGGTCGTGCTAGGCCCTTTTTCCCATCGTCCTTCTATCTTCCTAGCTTCCTTTCCACCGCCCATCTACATTTGCAAATTGCACGGGTGAGAGCCCAACGCTCCTTAAATTAAATCATGATACGCTTGTGCTCTTTTACAAAAGTATTGACTTGCGCTTTTCCTTGTATGCCTTTCTCCCTTATTTAGGACTCTTCTCCTTGTGTGTCTTTGTCTTCCATTTCACTTTGCCTTGGCCTTTGTCTTTTGCTTTAGCTTTTCCATAATTTCCACCTTGTTCGTTTGAGGGTTAACATTACCCCCTCCTAGACGAGTGCCAGTCCCATGGCACTCACCGTTGTAGGTAGCAGGCTTTAGCGTGCACTGAAGACGTGGGTGGCAAGGATGTCTGTGGTTGCCATGGAGGAGTGTTGGTAGTGGTGGGGAGGAAGGTCGTTGGGGGCCTAGGTGGCTAGTGGTAGGGCTATTGGAGTTGGTGGTAGGGCTGTTCTTTGTGAGGATTGCACTGATGGAGTACAAGTGGCAGTTTGTTAGGGATTCTGCACATGACGATTCTTGGTGGGCTTACAGGATGGTAAAGGATAGGAATTCAAAGCTAAGTGTCGATGAAGAGCGAATGACACTTTCATTGGAGTCTTCAATACTTGCAATTGAAAACCTCTCCTAAGCGGTCTCTCCCTAGGGGTAGTGCTAGTCTTCTCTATCATGCACAAGACATAGTTTAATTAGTTTGGGAGACAGGTCAAACTCTAAGCAAGCTGAGAGTATTGTCCTGCACTTGAGGACCCAAACTTTGTATATATTTTGGTGTAGATATTATGTGAGTGCTCGTACATACTCACATATTACGTAGTTAGAAGACCGCGGGTGTGTGGATGAAGCAAAGTTGTCCATGTTTAGAAGAAGTACACGTGAAGGTGTATGCAACATCCTTTGCATTGTGACTGCACGACGTAACATAATTGAACATAGGGACACTGCACTATCGGTAGCTGGTAGATATTGGACCTGTGGGATGAGGACAGTGTACTTTTCATGGCCATTTTTGCAGTGCTTACCACAATTGATTGTAATGGTATTAAGGCAGAGTGCAAGAGGGAATCGTGTGAATGGGTCAGGGTGACAGGTCTAACCATAGGCGAGACAAGCTCCCTAGGTATGTCCTATCCTTGATGTGCCCTGAACTATTGTGGTGATGCTAGGGGGCGAGGGGACTAGGGACAGAGCTAGCCGACCAAGGTCATTGGACGCACCTAATTTGAGGACCCTTAGGTGCTGTGCTGTGATCGTGGGTGCGTCTTATCATTTCGTTCTTTTCTATTCTTTTTTTCTTTTTCTGTTTTCTTTTTTGTTTCTTTTTCTTATGCTTTTTTCTTTCTTTCTTTCTTTCTTTTCTCTCTCTTTTTTTTTTGACTTGCCTAAGTACAACCATTGCAATATGTTGAGGCTATCAGCCTTTCAATGGGTTGGGAAATGTCAAGCTTCGAAGGCTCAAGAAATGGATATTACAGTGATGATTGTGCCCTAGCCTCGTTGTTAGAGAAGCAGTTGTTGAGATGGGGAGATACACTTGAGATACTGCAAACCTCTTTGCAACATGCAATGTTGATACAATTGAAGTAACAACCGTCATGAGCCTACCGTAGAGCTTGACCCAGGAAGAGAGCGTAGCCCATGACTATGCTTTGATTCATGCAATGTGGGCACTCGCAAGGGTGATTTTTCGTGTTCGGCAGCGTGGCTTTGTCGTGGTTCTTTGTGAGGTTGGTGGTCTTGCGATGGCTTGGGAATTGAACACGTTTGCATGAAGACATGTGTCATCCTGCATCCACTTGTCACTTCATGAGAGTATATGCGAGTCGCATGCGTCAAATACAACGAACAAATGCAATCATTTCAAGATATAACTTTTTCAAAATCCTATGATGCTGATTGCGATACCTATTCCAGTGCTTGTTAAAGACGTGGCATATATTAGCGATAGGTAAGGGAAGTGTGTACAAGTGGGGATCCTACCCCTTCAACTATCAAAAGACAAAAAGTTATGGCAGGATGGCCTGCTAAGTTGCTTGTATATCATAGGGGCTACTCAATTTGCATGAGGCGGGGTGAGTCCGGGTGATCAGGTGACTAAGGCTCTGCTGGTGAGGGCTCGTATGAGGTTGGGCAGGGAAGATGTCAGCCAGGATGACCTGAATGGTGTAGTCTCTGACCGCAACCGTTTCCAAAATGCTTTCGAACAATGCATTGAATTCTTCCTTGTCCTGAGCTACCCTTTTTGCCTTTGAGCATCTGGTGCCCGAGCGTCTATTGGGGGCTTGCACAATCGGTGTTGCCCCACCTTGTGTGCTTCTTTGAGCTTCTACTCCCTGGCCTGGGGATTCTTCGGCCTACGTCCGGGGCGGTGTCGCTTGGGACCTCGTTTCTTTGCATACCTTTTGAGGGTAGGCACGTAGCGCACCGGTGAAGGAGCTTGTGCTACATGTTCCCTTCGACAGCAGAGAGCGTCTTTGCAAGCCAGCTACCCTAGTGGGTACTCCATGTCTTCCACATAGGGGGATCTGCAAAATGTGTGAACCAAGGATTAGGCCTTGATACAGGATAAAACTATCGCATGGAAGGGATTATACAATGGGTTATCAAGCGCATATAATGAGGAGGAGAGAGATGAGGCATCCAGTATTTGTTGTAGAGGGATGGCCCCCATGATGATGTTCATTTGGCCTCCAGCCATTAGTAGATTTTGGCTCATGCTAAGTTACATGGACTGGTTGTCATGGAGTGGGGCAGGCCACATCCTTGGAAGGATAGACCAGTAAGGGGAAAGGTGTATGGGAAGGGACAGTACCCTGTCTACACCATCAGAGACGTTGGTCAGGGCTTCCTATGGTGGCAATGAGGGTTGCATGCCCTCCACATGGAGGTGGGAATGGTCACACAACTTCTAAATGTGTGGTGAGAGGAGGACCTGAGGAGCTTAGCCTGTGGAACCCAACTCTTCTCCCTGCGCTTGACTATTATTGCTTGTGTGTGTTGATAGTGTTTATACAGGGTCACAAAAGTCATTGTTTATTTATATACATATCCATGAATCCATGTCACATCACGAGGATAAAAGCCGATTGTAGAACTCCGGATTGTACTGGAGCATGGCACATGCATCTAGTACTTGTGGTAGCTTACTCAATACTGATAGATATTTTGCAACATCAAGTAGCATGGAACCTTGTCCGAGTCTACTGGCAACATGTAACTCTTCCTCAGTGAGAACCTTATCAAACAGAGAGTTGTCTTGGCTAGGTTCAGCTAAGTCCGCTCCCCGAATGGCAATCAGCACTTGAAAGGAAGTTGGTGCCACATAGGTTGGGTCTCGTTGAGACCGCCATTTGGCCAATCGCTCCTCTGAGACTGTCATGATCTGAGCTCCTAGTTTAGCCATTGCAACACGGTTTTCACATCAACGTTGCTCAAATTGACTTTGACCCTCTGATAGTCGCTTTAGTTTCTCTATCTCTAAGAGGTTTGGTTGGCAGAGCACATCATTGAATGTGACAGTTAAGCGTAGTTCATCGGCTTCCTCGTCTGAGATGTGTCACATGCGTTCATACAGGAGCGTGTTATAGTGCTCGTCAAGATGTTCTTGCTCTTCCCAGGATAAGGGAAATGTCAAGTATTCTTCAAGCTGCTCTTTAGGGAATGCGCCCATGTCTGCCAGGACATAGACACGTGCAAACACTTTGAGCTTAGCATCCAACTCGGTTAAGCATTCCGTGACACTTCTATGTTCAATGAGGGCTTGCTCAGTTGCTATCTCATGCAAGGTTCTAGGAGTTTTCCTGGGCTTTAGCATAGCTGGGGGCTCAGGCCTAGATGAGCAGGTTTGGCCAACGCTAGGATTTCTTATTCTCTCGGGGTTTCCATGTTTCTCTTGAGGCTTCGTTATTGCATCATGGTTCTCCTTGGATGTGACTGGTATAGATTTTTCACCCTGTTGTGATAGCGTTGTGTCCACTTTTGATTGGTCAATGCGAGTTCTATTGTCGGTGGATTGAGTGTTGTAAGCAGTCGTTGATGGTAATGACTGCTTTTATTTTTTAGAGCACACGGATGTGTCTGAGGTTTCACCGCTATTAGGAGAGGCATCAATTGGTTCAGTGGTGGATGGACTCGATGCTTTATTCCTCAGCTCTCCAGCGCTCTTCATCTCAATGTTCTTGGGGTCCACAACCAGCTGCAACTGCTGTTGTTTTCTCCTCTTTTTCTTGGTCAGTGAAGGTGTATCTCTCAATGACTTAGGACCCTGGACTAGGTCAACCGTTGATGTGCTTGGTTGGGCCTCAGCATTCTCTTTCTCTAGTGTGTCCTTATGGGACGTAGCCGTGGCCTGTTGAATAGCCTCGCCAGGTTGTGAGGGTACAATTGCCTCCCTTTTCAGAGAGTCTAGGTCTTCAGCCAATTCCCTTGTGTTTAACTCCTCGAGCCTAGGCTTTAAGCACTTTGAAAGTGTTGGAGTTGTCAAGGAAGTTGGTTGCGATACCTCCTCCAGAGGTAAACTACCTAGGATATGTTCCGCAAAGGGCATTGTCATGGCCAAGGGCTGTGACTACTATGATCCCTGATTGGAAGTAGTAGTGGCTAGTCCAATGGGCTGGCTACTCTTGGTGGATTGTGGTGTCAGGTCCCCAGGGCAATCGGAAGTGGTCGTGTCTTTTGTTGCCCTTTGAGCATTCATATGTGTAGATAGAGCATGAGTTGATCTAATCCCATTAGGTTGCACAGGCATATCCTTGGGCCGAGAGCTACGGCTAGTGTCATGTCCCACCTCTTGGACATTTGGAAGCTTAGATGGAGATAGAGATTGGGAGTGAGTAGCCGCCCTGGACGACCGCTGTTGTGCTTCCTGTGTCCGTTTGGAAAAAGAGGATGTAGGAGATCTAGGACTCTTAGGTGGACTTGGCACTGGCTGAATGATTTGCTCGAGGCTATTAGACAATTGTGCCATTTGCTTTGTTGAGCGATCAGCCTTGCCATGAGCAATGTTCCGCCTATGATACATGTTATCCTCTCGGGAAATTAAAGGCTTTTTGGGCACTAATGGCTTTTGTGCATGCTCAATGGTTACATATGACATCGGCTTATTAAGCATGCTAGGTTGAGGCTCTTTCTTTTGAACACTCATGTTTGGTTTCTTGCCACAAGACCTAGAGGTTTTCTTAGATTTCCTCCTGTGCTTCGTTGCTTTTGATGCAATCTGGCCTTCAACTGATAGAGGTGGTTTAGTAGGGGGTTTTGGTATCCAAATCCATCGGTCACCTGCGTAATACCCTTGAGCATGTAGCAATGCTTTGGATATCCATCACGGCATTGTGCTAACCCTCCATCAATGCCTTCGTCTATAAGGCTTGGGCTTCTTTTGGGGTCTTCTACGATATTTGTAAGTCCAAATCCCGTCCTTGGTATTGTCCCTTGACCTTCTTATTTCAAGCATGGCCTCACTCACTAGTTCTCGTTGTTCGACCTGTGCTTGTATCAACTCTTCCAACAAGTCCTTGCTCTCGTTAGTAGGCTTGATTGTTATGTCAGCACCTTCCTTGCCTTTCCCTTGAGGTTTGATGAGGTCACCCTTGCTGAAGGTTGTGACTATCCTCACACCTGGTAGTGTCATGTGTATCCTCTGTGCTACATAGTCAGCCTCACACTTGGTCGCCCTTTTAAAGGGTCTTTCTAGGAGGGTTTTCTTCCTGTAATTAGCACTACTTGGAGGAACATAAATAGGATAGGCAAGCTTTCAGTTTCAATTGCCACAAGGATTTTACACTTCCCTATGAGTGCTTGTGGGTGTCCCCCGTAAGGGCTAAGAGTTCAACTAGTCAGTGTGAGCTCTAGTTGACCTAGTAGGGTCCATGATTCATAGGTCAAGATATTAAAATCTGCTCCTTCATCAATTAGAGCATCGATAGTATGCTCTCTTTTCGTGGTGAGTTTGACCCTAAGATAGGCAGGTGGTACTGTGTCTTCGTCTTCCAGGTCTTGGCTTGTAAATTTAAGCCTTTTGACAAATGCCGTTGAGTCCGCAACTGCACGACTAGATGTGGATTCTCCACTAATGCCTTGGATCGTCAGTGCAGTGCTATTCAAGGAGCATCTATCGTCAAGACTGTCATATCTAGTCATTCTCGCTGTTGTAGCTTGATGGTGTTGCTTTCTACTTTGACTAGATGCAAAGCATCTATCGTCAAGACTATCATATCTAGTCATTCTCGCTGTTGTAGCTTGATGGTGTTGCTTTCTGCTTTGACTAGATGCAATCCGAATGCAACACGTATGTGTTTTTGCAATGTGGCATTTTTGCCTTTGTTGGCTAGATTGGCCCATTGATGTTCTAGGGTCTCTGTTTCTCTCTATTCGAGTATGGGCTTTTGGTTGCTCTTTTGCAAGTGAGAATCCATGCTCCTGTAGAGCCATTACTACACTAGGGTCCAATTTGGAGGTCCTGTCATGACGCACATTTTCTCTCCAACCTACTTGGGGGAGGTGCAGAGGGGGCAAAGCCCCCTTTGCGGGAGTCCGCCAGGGGAGAGGGGGTGCAGTCCCCCCCGGCCCGCAGGGCCATTATGATAAACACCATGCGCAATGTGGAGGATAGTTTATGGCCAAATTTTGAACTACTTGCTCTAAGTTTCAACCCAATGATGGATCTGTGATGTGCCTTTAGCTCTACGTAGCCTTTGAGGTGAATTTCGGGGTTTAGATGCGTCAAAATTTGTGTTCTAGATACCTGCCCGATTTTGACAGTTTTTTGACAAATTCTTAGATGTCCGATTTTCAGGAGTCCGATTATCATAATCGAATGTCCGATTTTGGGTTGGTCCGATTGGCCCAGTGGTCCGATTTTGGTCACGTCCAATTTCTGGAATCAGACATCCGATTTTAACATGTGTCTGTCCAATTCCTTGTGTCCGATTTTTGTGTGTCCGATTTTCGAAATCGAATAGTCGAGTGTCAGATCAGACAGACAAAGGTGGTCTGATTCTTGGGCTGGTTTGATTCTGGAACTGGTCCGATTCTGGGAGTCGCATCTAAAAGGTGGTCCGATTTTTGGAGTCGGACGGTTTTCACAAAGGTCCGATTTTCAGAGTCGGATGGTCTGACTCCAAAGATAGGGCAATCATATTCTGGGACTCGGACGAACTGGTCCGACTGCGCAGCCAACGGCCCACGAATTGCACGCAATGCCTCTAGACTGACGTCTACTTCACCGAATCGTGCCGTGCCGCCTAATTAGATGCAAAGCCACAGAGGGAAACACCTGGCATACCTGAAAATGGTGTGGCGCTCGAATTGATCAGCACGTTGACGATCTCCCCGCAGCTCTCTCTCTCTTCTCTCTCTCCCTGGCTCTCAAGCACACTCTCTTCTCAGAGGGTAGGATGTCAAATGTGGCCTTTCCTAGTTCCCTAGGCCTCTTATTGCCCCATCCCAGCCTACTGTGACCTCAGAGGTTAGTCCCTCATACTCTTCCAGCTAGAAATCTGAATCTGTGTCTCTATTTGCATGTTTTAGTCTATTATACAGCAACAAAAAACCCTACTATTTTCCTTCTTTTTTCTTATCCTAACCTTAACCTAATGCAACAAAAATCAAAACCAAAGATGGAGATGGATTGTCCTACTCTAATATTCAACAAGAAATCAAAAACCTACTTGCTAAGGAGATCGAATACCTCTTCAAACTCCCTCACTTCCTACCTATCTACCTCAAGCACCGGTTCGGGGAAAACCCTACTCCAATGCTCGATTCGAAGTGTGCAAGCGCTCAAGGCTTGAATCCGTTGGTCCTGGAAATGGAACCAAAATGTGGGTAGCTAGAAGCTCCACCTCGAGACCCACTGACCACTTATTGTTCAAGCGTTCCAAGCCGAGCACTAATGGCTACCTCTCACATAGCCAATGTGCCATCCATATCTACGGGTGTAGTGAGCTTACCCCCATCTTGATCGAGTTACCTCCTCTCTCGCGCACTCCAGTAGCTCCACGATCCAAGTGCAAGCTTCAAGCAAGCTCTATCCTCAAGCTCCACGCTCCAAGCTCCATTGCCACGAGCAAGAGAAGAGAAGAGAAGAGAAGAGAAGAAGAGAGGAGAAGATGGAGAGCTTCTCCTTCCCGGTCCCTCACCCTCACACACTCACTCCCTCACACTCTCACACTCCCTCTCTCAAGCACAAGCTCAAGCAAGCAAGAACAAGAAGAAGAAGAAGAAGAGGAGAGCTACTTTTGGCCCCACACAAGAATGAGCTTCTCATTCACTTTTCAACTTTATATACAAAACCCTAAATCTCTTTTGGGCGGTCATCCCCTTATCCCCTTTCTTACATGGCCGGCCGTGGCCTAGGCCCTTTTTCCCATTGTCCTTCTATCTTCCTAACTTCCTTTCCACCACCCATCTACATTTACAAATTGCACGGGTGAGAGCCTGGCGCTCCTTAAATGAAATCATGATGCGCTTGCGCTCTTTTACAAAAGTATTGACTTGCGCTTTTCCTTGTGCGCCTTTCTCCCTTATTTAGGACTCTTCTCCTTGTGTATCTTTGTCTTCCGTTTCACTTTGCCTTGGCCTTTGTCTTCTGCTTTAGCTTTTCCAGATTTTCCACCTTGTTTGTCTGAGGGTTAACAGCCTTTATGTCATAGATCATACAAGTTTGATGAGTTGGCTTTCAGTTTCAATGGTGGAAAGGATACTATGATCATACTACATTTTTTGAGGACAGGATATGTGGCAACAAAGGCCAAACAAGGATTTAATAATGGGCGATGTTTTGCCATTCAAGTACGGCATTCTATTTGCACTATCTACTTTGAGAGTTCAGATGCTTTTCCAAAAATTATTTCTTTCACACATGAGATAGGAAGATAGTGTGATTTAGTAATGGTGATGATCCATCTTGACTTCTAGTCAAGAGCAAAGGTTTGTTGAAAGAAAAACCTACAAAGACTATATTTCTGAGCACCTGCATTGGTGATTTGAGTGCTATGGGTTGAGAATAGTGTTCTCCAAGTGGCACCACCTTTCATATGGGATCATGGAAGCAACAACCTTTGATGTTGTTCACATGTTTGTCACCTGAACAATGCATGTTCTTATCCATTATTGTGATGGCAATGTGTCTTGGTTGTTGTCATATTTTTTGGGTGCTAGTGAACTCTTCAAGCATGGGAGAGCTAGTATAGGTCGATGGACTGGAGAGCGAGGAACTCATGGGGATGAGAAGAATGACTCTAGGAGTGGCAACCCATTGAGAGAGAATTTTCTTGCGCGTGCGGTGTCTAAGCACCTAGTGATTGTGGCGATGAATGGGGGAGCACTTGACCTTCAATTGTATGCAGGGGGAACTTTTCGACATGAAATTTGCCAAAACAAATCTTCTAAGGTTTATAACGTTTTTTGAAAAGCCTACAAGCTTTTTGAGTATGTGTACAAGATTAGAGCAATCTTTATAAGCAGAGAGAGCAAAGAGTAAAAGGCCTTTCTCTCGGTTTTTGCTAAAGACTTATTAGACAACAGAAGAGGAGGGGTCACAACCAAGCTATTGGAGCAATATGTGTATTTTTTTGAATTTCTACAAGTTTGATGCTCAAGGCTCGGTGTATCACCACAATTAAAAAAGAGGCATGAAGATTCTGAGTGAGAATTTCTTCAAAAACATATTTGCATTTTTTTTAAGATTGTAAATGCTCTGCATTTTGTGTGATCTCAATGTGTTCATAGTTGGGTTGAGGATTGGATATGCTAGTATTGTGGTCATACATTGTCAAAGCTTCTCATAAAGTTTAGTATTCAAACAAAGTCAATTACTTTACCGACACTCCTTCCTGTCTTGTTTTCGGGTTGTGTGAGAGGATTGTCTTTGAATACTACTCACATGAAGAATCTTTTTTTGCTACCCCAGGCCTTGAGAAGTGCTGAAAATTTTTGACTTTATTTGAGATTTGTGAATTGTTTTTGCTTGAGAGTGGTTTCCGATGGCTAGTTATTTTCTGAAATTTCATGGCACAAAAGGAGAGGATCCTCACCAATTCCTTGAAATGCTTGAGCTTGGATGCATAATCCAACGGATAATTGACTAGACCTTGAAACTTCAAATTCTAAAAAATTAGTTGTTGGATGAAGGTAGAAATTGGTTTGAAGATTATGAAAAAAAGTCTAAGATTGAGAAATCCTCCTATTCCTATGGAATATGAAGCTACCAAACATGCATTTCTTGATTGATTTGTTAAAAAAACGAAACTTCTCAAGACCTTTGGTAAAAAATAGAAGCTTTCAAACAAAAAGAATACTTTCACCCTAGAATACACTCGACTTTGGGACCATTGGAACACCTCATTAAGCCTAGGAGGGAGAGCAACGAAAATGTTAAAAATAAAATATTTTGTGAAAATTTACACAGAGAGATGAGAACAAAATTAGAAATCAAGGAACCAAGCACCTTTGAGGAAGCAGTAATGATTACCATAGAAAAAGAAATAAAAATCAAGAAAATAAAAAAGAGAGAACCATATAGAATATCTAACATTGAAAATAGAGACCAAAATTGGCAAGAGGATGGACAAAATTTTCAAATTTTAGCGAGATAGAATGCTAAATTAACTCCACAAGTTGAGGATCAAATGTTTGGACAAATGCAAAACATGAGGTTAGGTGCTTTGAGAGGCCTTTAGGAAGAGGTAATGAGAGATTGATGGGACAAAGTAATTAAGAATATATGAGAGAATAAAGAGGAGGAAATAGAAGATGATATTTTAGGCGATTAGCGATTTGTTATTCTTGTGGAAAGATAGGTCACACGAGCACCAATTGTCCATATCCACCAAGAGCAGGAGGGGATATGTATCATTTACCACAAAATCTTCCCAATAAACAGAACAATTATGGTATAGATATTAAATACCATACTTCTTATAAAAAACCAAAGTCAATGGAAGAAGAGAAGGGAAAGATTTCCATAAATTGTATTGTTGTTGAAAAAGGGGTAAGGAAAACAAAACTATAGATGTGATGCTAGCAACCAAAGGGGGAGAAATGTAGAGAGAGATGAACTCGAGACTAGTAAGGCTAGTGAAGAAAGAGAAAGAAAGATTTAAAAAAAGAGCAAAGGATGAAGGAGAGAATAAAAGAAAACCTAAGAAACATTATCGTGCTTCTCATATCCCTTTAGGGAAAGGGGAAATTGCTATGTCTTAAGAAAGGATTTAATGGGAAGAAAAGTAGATATAACATTTGCTCAACTGATGGAGTTGTATCTCAGGATGAGAGGGAAGTGTAATAAATTAGTAAATCCAAAAGAGAGAGAAAGAATAAAAGGAACAATAAGAATTTTGAGTGTAGAGGAGTTACCTTATATTGTCCTATGGTTGATGTCTAGTATTAAAAATAGAATATAGGAGAGGTAGGTAGACCTTGGCTTAGGAAGGTAGGTGCAATGCAAGATTGGGGGAGAGGAATCATAATGATTTATGACCGTAGAGAAATAGCAAAGAAGTTTGATATGGCTCCAAGAAAGGAACTAGTTTATGAGGATGGTAGTGAAGAAGAAAAAGAAGAAGAAGAAGAGGAAGACAGTGATAGTTCTGAGAAAGATGAAAGTGAGGATGAGAGTTCAGAAAGTGACTAAGACCTAGAGGTTTGATTAATAATAATAGAGAAAGTGAAGGAAAAAAAGAAAAAATCCTTAAACACCAAAGATAAGTCAAGAACCCCGAGGGGTTCACTATATATATATATATTCTCTATATAACGTGCACTCATCGTCTATTTATAAATATCCTAATCTATGAATTCTTCTTTATTAAAGCACAACCCTTTTCTATTCAATCTGCAAGTAACTCATTTATATGACACCCTTCTATATGTAAAAAATGTATAAAAATAGTGTTTTAAAAACCCGTTATTTTGAACTCATGTTATATATACATATATTCATGAATGACCCCATTGAGTCAAGAACACACGTTCATCAATCAATAATATCAAGAATATCTTGAAATTTAGAAAAATGTAGACTTCTTGCTTCATCTAAAGAACAAGGAATTTTGTTTTTGCTAAAGGATGAAGAATCATCATCTAAAGAAGAACTTTCAAAGAATATTGAGGAAGAAAAACAAAGAGTTCAAGTTATACATATAAAAAAGAAAGAAGTTTGGGAGAACATAATGATTAGAGGAGTTAAAGAAGGGAAACTAGAGAAATTAGAAAGATTGATGGAACAACCTCAAGTTTCATTAGAAAAAAGAGAGTTGTTAGGAAAAATGTTGAGTTTTGACATGATTAAAGGAGAGAAAAAACAATACCAAATAGTTATCAATAAATATCAAAATCTCTTTGTAACTTCCTACATATAAATTAGAGGCATGCAAGGGAAAGGGCTAAAGATCGAACTTAAGGAAGATGCAAAAATAGTTTAAGCCCTTGACTTTAGAATAAATGTATGTTTTGAAAGAAGAGGTTGAAAAGTTATTGCAAGCAAGATTTATTTATCTTGCTGAACATTCTAAATGGATAAGCACAATAGTTATAACACTAAAACAAAACTGGAGGTTGGAAAATTTGTGTAAACAACATCTAAATGCAATCACAAAGAAGGACCATTATTCACTTCCTTTCATTGATGAGATTTTGGATTCGGTTGCAGGATATGAAAGGTATAGTTTTGTGATGTCTATTCAGGTTACTTTCAATTATCCATTGTTGTTGCAGATCAAAGGAAAAAAACTTTTATAACACCGTGGGGATGTTTTTGTTATTGAGTTCTATGTTTTGGACTTAGTAATGGATTGGTTTGGTATCAAGGGATGGTAAACAAAGTGCTAGCTCCTTTCTTAGGGAAGTTTGTGAGAGATTTCATCGATGATGTCTATGTACATAGCACAAGACTTGAACATTGTGAAAAGTTGGATAAAGTGTTTGAAAGAATGGATAATTATGGTTGTCAATTAAATCCAAAAAATTTCAAGATAGCTCAACCAAAAGTAAAAATTCTTGGTCATGTGGCTTTTGAACATGGAAGTGAGCCTGATCATGAAAAGCTTAAAGCTCTAGTTACTTTAGTATCATCTGCAAATACAAAGGAGCTTATGACTTTCATTCATAAGGTAAGATATATATCAAGATTCATACATTTGGCATCTTAGTTGCTCTATCCATTACAGATGGTAGCTAAGATCGATCATTTAAAGTGGATAGTAGAAGTTGAGGAAGTATTTCAACAAGGTAAGGAAATTGTAGGCCATGCACGCATCACATCAGCCCAAGCACAAAATTAGAGCCATTGATGTGGGTAAATTCATAAATGAGGACATATGTTGTAAGTTTGGGACACCTTTAGAAATTCTATTTCATAGGGGACCTGGTTTCAAAGGAGAATTGATTGATTATCTTTGTAAGAAAATGAAGATAATAAAGTGGTTTGCTTCACCGCATTATCCTCAATATAATGGTTTAAATGAGAAATTCAATGGTGACTTAATAAGAATGTTGTCAAAAATAACAACAGATCATCCTCAAACATGGGATATTGAGTTGTCAAGTGCTTCATGGGCTTATTGTTCAGCCAAGAAAGAGAGTACATGATTTTTTCCAATTAATATGGTTTATGAAATAGAAGCCTTGTTACCCATAGAAGTGAAAATACTAGCTTTGAGGATGTTTGAAATTTGAGTGAGGGTGAGGACAAAAATGATTTCACAGAGAGATTGTTGCAATTACAAGAATAGATAAGAGACATGTGATCATTATGAAAGAAATTAAAAAATAAATCTACAATGAATTAATCAAAAAATAAAAAATATAAATATAAAGAAAGGGGATTTGGTTTTAAGGCATAACAGCAAATTGGATCATACTTTCCAAAAGAAATTCCAAACGAAATGGGATTGACCATTCAAAGTCACTAAAACATATAAAAATGGAACTTATGCATTAGAAAATTTAGATGAAAAGGCACCTAAACAAAGAATCAATGGATATAGATTAAAGAATTATGTCTCAAGGTTGAGTGCAATTAAACTAGAAGAATGGTTAAGACAGAAACAAGTAGAACAAAAGAATGAAGAAACTAAATGGATGATAGATGTAGCATCACTTTATGAAAGCAACTACTATGCATAAATGCTTGCAGACTAGGGGGAGGGCTAAATATGTCAAGTGCTTTCGCATAAACTAAAAACCTCTAAATAAACATTAGTTGGGTAGGATTTTTGTAGCTCGGTCATTTTGTGAGTGTTTGTTTTGTTGTTTTGTGGTTGGATTTTTTGTAGTTTTTTAGATTAAGAATTTTTTGTGTCATTATTTTGGATTTGTTGAGCTTGGAAACTTGATAATCTTGGTTAAGATTAGTGTTTTTTGGATAAATTGGAGCAAGACTTTGATAGTAGTTGCAAGATATCCTAAAAAATGTATATTTTCTTGCCAACACTCTTGCGCATCACGGGAATTATGGATTCACGAGCACTTCACGATGCATTTCTCAGTGTTAGGATGTAAAATGGGCCTAACATTGGCTCTAGAGCTAGGGCCAAAGGCCTCCTATGCTCACCAAACCACCCTTACGGCCTTGCGGCAGACATGAGCGTTTGGTGGCTATACACTACTCTAAATAAACCACACATTTGTAGCGATTGTAGTAGTCCAACAGTTTTCCTTTCTAACTCTAACAAAGTGAGTATCCAAACATACAAGTGATCAACACCTTGATTCACATACATAAAGAGTTTCCCCCATTAGAATTCTATGGCTACTATGGCTCTCCTACACCTCGAGGATTGGCCCTAGGATGCACCCTCTTACACATAGAACATGAATGTAATAGAGTTCTCTCATAATATAAGCCATAACGATCAAGGAGATTATATATATTTCTCACTTGATTTGTTTCCCCAAGATATCACATTACTCTACAGCAAAGGGAAATCTTGCACTCTTAATGTTGATCATTACCTGCGGGATACACACTAACTAGGGTTTAGACACCTTGTCACACTGACCAGGGTATTTAAGGTGTAAGAGCCCCAGATTATGGAAACCAGTTATTATCAAGATCATACTCTTCACCTTCATCTCCAGCTTCCATGGCTTCCTCCTCCCTTCTCTCCTCCCTTCTCTCTTTCTCTCTCTTCTTCTAGTCTTCTTCCTTCTTCTTCTTGCTCTCTTTCTCTCTCCTCTCAACTTCTTTCATTACAAGTGGTATCAAAGCTTTAGTCTTTGGTCCTTTTCTTCTTTTCCCTTTCCTCCTTTTCAAATCCCAAAAACCCTAGTTACTCAGCTTACAAGTACGGGTACAGTAAGAAGGACTGCAGTTAACTTCAACTTTTTGGAGCAAGCAGGAGCTATGGATGGAGACTCAAACATATCTGGAGGTAAAATGGTTAAAATAGCAGGTTGTCATTTCTTTTCATGCAAATTTTAAGGGTTCCATGCCAAGTTTAGAGTCCCAAGAATTGGAAGAGGGCAAAACCTTAGTTACCTTTTGCTCTAGCCCTCTCTCTCTCTCTCTCTCCTCCTGTAAGCTGCCATGGCTATCAGCCCACATAACCCCCACAAAATTTCTCCAGACACCTCTAGGGCTCTAGCCACCACTTGCACTTGATCCCTACCATCTCCAGTTTCATCTGGAGTACCCAAGTGACCAAGGAAACCCTGCCACAAGCAGCAGGCAGCAGCCCACAATTTGTGGTGCAAATTGCGCTGTTGTCCTTGCCTCCTCTTGCATCCTACCCCTGCTCCTAGTCTTTCCCTTGGAACTCTTGGCCCCCTAGGGTAAGGGTTGAACCCCCTCAGTAATATTTAACCCCCCCCATCTTGGCACTCCACTTGAACCCCCTGTTATACATCTTGTGGGCAACCCTTATTGATTAGTCCAAGCTGTTGATTCATCCCATAACCCTGAAGCTCAGCCATCAAGAGATATCTCAACTCCTCTTGACCTGTTCTACTCTGAAGGAAGACATGAAGTCAGCATGTATGGGAGCTTTGTGGGCAGCCATGAAAGCTTCACTTGAAGCTTCCCATCTTTGAAGCTCAAGTTCGGGGACAAGCACGGGAGCCTTCTTCACCAGTAGGAGCATTCGAATGTTGAAGTATTCTTCCATGGATGCCCCAATCAACAACTAGACTTGATCAAGGGAGCAATCAGGCACCATGATGATTTATGCTTCAACGGTCTTCCCAAGCACTAAAGAGGTATGCCAATCTTATCTTAATCTCTCAATTTAGCCACTTGCTGAGCTTAACCCATTGTTGGAGAGATTTGGGATTGCATAGGTTAAGAGTTAAATCCTCTTCATGTGCATGCATCATACCTCTTCCTGGACATTATTGTAATGACTAACATTAACCCCCATTTGGTCTTGTGATCTTGGATGAGACCAAAATGAATAATATCCATTGTAAATTGGGTAATTAGCAGCCAGTGAGTCACTGGACTACCAAGGTAACCCCTACCCCAACCTTTTCTCATTCCTTGCATCTCATGAAAAGGCCAATGTCTTCTTTCCAATGCACTTCATGCTGATTGCCTAATAAAAATGTCTGCGACGTATACTCCGGCTGAGGAAAAAGGCCAATGCCAAGCAAGCTGGTAAGACAAAAGAGAGGTGACCCTCCCTTACCACTTAAGACCCTAAAGGGGTACACAACCCTGCCCGAGGGGAACTTTGCCCACCTCCTGGTGATCCGGATCCCGATACTTGTATGTAGGTGCATGTACTTCCATGAGCCCCACTCCCATGTCCCAATGATCCCTCTTGGATACCCACAATGCTAATGGCACCCATGTATCATACTTGAAGTACATGCAGTCAAGGAGATGTATGGCAATGAATGCACTTATACATTAATGGCAAAGCTAATGGGTATTCAATGATGCTTGGGATTATGATCAATATGCTCAGGATGCTATTTATGTGGTTGATCAGGCCCTTTATCTATGCTCTATCCATGTAAGACCTTGGTACTAAGGGACAGGCAGTGTTTTTGGTCATTGTCCTACAGGACTGTCACAAAGATCCCATTACAAAATAAAAATCTAAATCAAGGATTGAACCGTATAGCTCACCTTGAAGAGGGCTTTGTCCCCTCCAGTTTGAATCAAAACCCTCCCCAATCAGAGCTACGGTTTGAAAGTTATGCCCATTTTTGTGCACTAGGGTCACTATGGACACGATGCAGACCACTCCAGGACAAGCACATTAAACCCATTACAGAAAATTCTGATCATTTTCTGTCACGGATCTTAATAGCTCATCTCAAAGAAGACCTTGTCCCCTCCGACTTTGCCCAAAATCTCTTCAATCCGAGTTTCATATAAAGAGTTACACCCCTTTTACTGACAGCAGGTCCTGTGGACTGCACCCAGATGGCTGGCCAGAAAGGCAAAAGCAAGGCCCAAGAGAAACTCTAGAGGGAGATTAGAAACTCCTGGACCTCTATGAATGAGGAACCAAGCTCGGCGCAAGATTACCATAGTGACATACAAGAGGAAATGCATGAAACGGACTTGTATACCCTTCTCAATCACACCCTATACGATTAAATGGTATCTTGAGTGGAATTTGTGCGAAATGTTTATATGTTGAGTGACGCATCGAGGGGCCAATCTCCAAGGTGTAGGAGAGTCACAGAGGGGCGGCGGCACTCAGCCGTTGGAGGACCCCCTATGTCTGTGCTTTGTGCCATTAGGCAATGTGTAAGGGATTCCCTCTAAGGAGTAGTGGGTGAGAGAAGAGTGGACTACAAACAACGTATTACAAATGCAATGTTTAGGAAGGCAGAGATTTTGATAGACGCTCTTGGCCGTGAGGCCGAGAGGTTGTCTTGTACGTAGTGACGAGGCCCGGCTAGTGCATGAGCCAGTGCCGGCCCGGTTTTTGGTCCATCAGTGGTTCCATCATCCTGTAAAACTCAAAAGACCTTTCTCACTTAAAATCAGGTTAGCGGGATGAGCGTAGCTCAAATTCGGGGTTACAAGGCTATGTGTTTTTGGGTATTTCTTTCTCAATTTTCAAAAAATCTGTCATATACATTTAAATTAGGACAATTCTGATCAGCCCTCTGTAGTATCTCATGATTCAGCCTTGCAGGCCTTACTTGAGGAATACAATGACCTATTTCAGATGCCTACATCCCTCCCTCCTAAGAGACAAGTGGACCACCCACTTGACCTAGAGCCCCATTCCAAGCCAGTGAATAAACCCTCCTATAGACTCTCCAAGTGTGACCGTGAAGAGGTTGCAAAGCAAATAAAGGAGTTATTAGAGATCGGTTTCATTGAGCTGAGTTCTTCCCCCTATGCATCCCCCATTCTCTTAGTCAAAAAGAAAGATGGCTCCTTTCACATGTGCATTGACTACAGAGATTTTGAACAAAATTATAGTGAAGAACTACTATCCCATCCCACGGATTGATGATCTGCTGGATGAGTTGAAAGGGGCATGCTTTTCCACTAAGATTGACTTTCGTTCTGGCTACCATCAGATTCATATGCGGGTAAGAGATGAGGTCAAAACAGCCTTCAAGACTGATCATGGACTCTGTCATTTTCTAGTGATGCCTTTTGGGTTGACTAATGCCCCCACCACCTTTCAAAGCCTAATGAAAAAAATCCTATAGCCCTTTCTATTCAAGTTTGTGCTTGTTTTCTTTAATGACATCCTCATTTACAACAAGTCATCCACTGAGCACTTGACACACGTTCGGAGGATGTTTGACATATTGAGAGAGCATTGACTCTTTGCTAAGGAGAGCAAATGCATATTCATGTAGACATCTGTGGAGTACTTGGGACACATTGTGAGCAAAAATGGTAAACAAGCTGACCCGAAGAAGGTGCAATGTGTTAGAGACTGGCCCATTCCCTCCACCACCACTTCCTTGCATGCTTTCTTGGTCTCTCTTCATTCTATAGATGCCCACCATTGCAACACCTTTGACTGATCACTTGAAAAATGAGTCATTCTTTTGGGATGCCACTGTGGATCATAGCTTCAAGCAGTTAAAGGACACACTTACTTCAGCCCCCATCCTTATTTGCCCTAACTTCTCTAAGTTGTTTACCATTCATTGTGATACCAGTGGCCAGGGTATTGGTGCAGTGTTGTTGCAAGAGCACGGTGTGATTGCATTTGAGAGCCGCAAGCTTGATGAGAAGGAAATGCAAATGAATGTATATGACCAGGAGATGTTGGCCATTCTCCATGCCATCAAGAAATGGCACCACTATTTGTATGGCAGCCACTTCTAAGTAAAAAGCGACCACCGAGTCCTCCAGTACTTCTTGACTCAGTCTACTTTGACTCCTAAGAAATGGCGATGGGTGGCAACCTTACAGAACCATGACTTTGATATTTCACACGCTCGGTGCAAGGATAATATTGTGGCTGATTCACTCTCTCGAATGTGGGCATGCAGGGTGTCCTCTATATAAGAATTGCACAATGATTGGGTTGAAGAGCTTCAAGAGGCTTACTTGTTAGATGATCATTTCAGCCACACATTTCAAAAATTACAGCATGGGGTCATGGCTGAAAACTCCCAATATCAGCTTAAGCATGGCCTTCTTTGGTCCCATGGCAAGATTATCATCCCCCACACTTCCCCCTTCACGCAAAAGATCATTATGCATTCTTGCCCCACTGATGGCCACTTGGGTGTTTTCAAAACATATGACAGGATTGCTAAAATCTTTCATTGGAAAGGCTTATGGAGGGATGTCAAGGACTTTGTGACCAAATGTGTTCCATACCAACAGAACAAGGATAGTACACTCAGGCCAGCTGGCCTCTCGCAGCCCCTCCCTATCCCTAAAGGGAAATGGACTCACATCATGATGGACTTTATCACTAGCCTTCCTGCAACTAAGAAAGGGTGGAGCAATATCTATGTGGTCATTGATTGCCTCACCAAAGCTACCCACTTTATCTCCACTAAAATCCAATACACTGTCTCTCAGAGGTAGCCATTCAGTTTATGGAAAATGTCTTCAAGTTGCATGGCTTGCCACAGGTCATAGTACATGATCGGGATGCAAAGTTTATGAGTAACTTCTGGCAAATAGTCTTTACCTCCATGGGGACCAAGCTTGCTCCATCCACTGCATACCACCCTCAGACTAATGGCCAAACTAAAAGAGTGAACAAATGGCTTGAGACATATTTGAGGCACTTTTGCCATGATGTTCAGCACATTTGGGATATGTGGCTTCACTTAGCTGAGTTCGCCTATAATAACTCCATGCACTCTAGCATTGGAGTTTCCCCTTTTGAGGCCTTATATGGGTATAAGGTTCCCCTCCCCATGATCTTATTTAATGATAAGATCAATCTAGAGTCAGGTTGAATTGAATCGCATGCAAGCTTTACTTCAGCAATGCAAAGTGAACCTTCAAAAGGCCCAAACACACATCAAACTCTATGCTGATGAAAAACAAAGGCATTTGGAATTCCAAGAAGGGGAATTGGTCCTTTTGAAAGTGCCTAAGTCCTGCTACTCAACTCTCAAAGAGGGCAACCAGTAACAAGCTGGCCCACTGCTTCTATGGCCCATACCATATCCTGAAGAGAGTTGGTGACTTGGCCAACCGCTTAGAACTTCCCCCTACCACCAAAATCCACAATGTGTTTCATGTCATCCAGTTGAAATCCTTTATAGGCTCCTCAGTGGACTATGTGGAAGAACTTCCCCCCATAGATGAAGAGGGCATCACTCAATATGTCCCTGAAGCAATCATTGGGCAGCAAGATCAGCACTTATAATCCCAATCCATCAAAGAATATCTCATCAAATGGCAAGGCCTACCCTTGGAAGAAGCCTCTTGGCGCCCAGCAACCATCCTCAATGAATTTCCTACCTCCGTGAGGCCCAATGGCTGGAAGACTAGACGATCATGCCCCAAATGGACCACCTTTTTCTCGCAAACTGCACACTATTTTAGAATAGTTTTGTACTTACTCAAATCACATGCATGTACATTCTACATAGCCTGAAATTACTCATCATAAGCTCCGTTTTGGCATGTGGTACGCCCTATTTGGATCAACCTATCAAAAGTTAAGACCGATTTACTTCAATAGACCAGTCTCGGACTGCATTCTGTCCCTAGTCTCTCCACACCTAATTTTCGTTGTCAAAGGGATCTGAGTAGTACTTTGCAACCCTCCCTTAGCCCACCCATCCCTCCCCTCTATTTCTCCTTGTTTTTTAGGGTAAAAACCTTCCAAGTGGGGGGATGGATTGTAACAAGCGGGATACACACTGATTATGTACACCCTGTCACACTGACCGAGGTATTTAAGTTGTAAGAGCCCCAGATTAGGGTAAACAGTTATTATCAAGATCATACTCTTCACCTTCATCTCCAGCTTCCATGGCTTCCTCCTCCCTTCTCTCCTCCCTTATCTCTTTCTCTCTCTTCTTCTAGTCTTCTTCCTTCTTCTTCTTGCTCTCTTTCTCTCTCCTCAACTCTTATTCTCTCTCCTCTCAGCTTCTTTCATTACAATATCTAAATATACAGTTGTCATATATCCAGGAATTTATCTTTTGATACCATATTTAGATTGCACATGCAAAGTGTATGGCACTCCATGCTTAATCAACTGAACTAAAAACCAACCAACGTGGAATGTATATTCTTTTCATGATTTCTTTCTACTAGTATTGTCCTACGTTGCTAGAAAATAGCACCAAGCTAACCCATTGTTGTTAGAGGGGTTTTAGTCAAAAGGTCGTACCCACCAAGAATTAGAGAGAGAAGGAAGTAGATAATAGGAGATAAAAGAAAAGAAAAAGAATAGGCAAGAGGTATACAAGATAAAGATAAAGCTTAATGATTCAAAGCACTATGTATTGATAGAACATGAAAAGATAAACAAAATCCCTATCTGGGGACTACTCAGAAGCAATCTCTAAGCATTAGATCTCTTGGAGCTCCCTAGTAGACCAAAAAAGTGCACTGAACACTAGCTTCTTCTGTGCTACTTAGACAACAAATCTGATGCTTCCATTGGCTCCGAAAGGGGGGTAAAATTGTAAGATACCTGCTCAGAATTCTCACAGATCGCTCCTTCTTCCTCCCAACCCGGAGTACTATTTGCTACCTGAAAATTGTGATCACACCCCGTGAAAATTCAAAAGTCCCTCCTTGTTGCATGAGGTCTCCCAAAACTAGCTAAAAATCCACTTACTTTTTGCATGTCACCCTATTCTAAAAGTTTCTATATTATTTTAGGATATTTACAAGAAATAATATCCAAAATATAAAAAAATAGCTAAAATTATCCAAATAATCTACATACGATGGACACACTAACACTAATGACTAATATGGCATTTACTATTTAGATTAATAAGAAAACTGGATAATGATGCACTCCAAGTTTTTTCACACTATATCCGTGTAGTGGCATGACATCCACCCCCTCTAAACCTACATATCCTCTAGTATATGCCACTGATGCACCACTGGGGTCAAATACCCATAGCGTCAACTTGTTTCTCATCATGCACATAAGAAGGCATTCCCTTGGATTATAAATCAAAATACTCCGTATTTGTACAACTCTTGAACCACACCTAGTACCCCCTCTAGGATCATCAGGCCTTAGGTGTGCATCATACACTAGAGGTCGTGGAACCTCCATATACATGCATGAAATACACCCATCAACAAATACATAGCAACATGCTTGCTCTTTTAGAGTCAAGTGCATGGAAATCTGCTTATACTAATAATTATGTACCACATTCGACATAAACTGAGCCTCATTTGCATCCAACACATACTAACCATCACCGAAAAAATAGTGACACGGTCCATATTTTGAAGTATCTTTGAATTGCCTATCAAGGCCTCTGACAAAGTATTTTAAATATTATCCATTTGTGGAGCATCATATCTAATATCCTCTAAAGGCATATCCTCAAGCTCGTGAACTCTCTTAGAAATGATAATTGTATCCTACAAATCATATGCATCCAACACTTCACCAATCTCCCTCTGAGTCCCTATATCAAGTAAAACATGAGCTTCATAAACCTCTTCAGATGCATTAAGAAAAACTACATATGCATGGGCTGACTCTTCCACTACATGATCTTTTAAGGTGCTCGTGTGGCTATCTCAATATTAGACTACAGCTTATATCCCAGCTGCTTGCCCTTCTTTTTTCCCTCTTGTTTGCTATCATGTTTCTGCTCCTGCTCAACCTCTTTCATAACATACTCGAGAGATGGCTAATTTGCAACTTTAGATTGATCCACACTTCTTTTTGTCACTCTCTTAGATGTCCTTGCATTATCTTCATCTCTCTTTTGTTTCTCTTCCACAAATGCATCCGTGTTTTGCACCTTTGCTAAATATGCATATACTAAATATGCATCTACGAGTGATTCCCAACCAGTTATGTCACGAATGTCTTGCCCTATATGAGACATTTCACTATCTATAACTTTCCTCTTTTTAGCTGCATGCAAAGCATGTATCCATATTGCAGTCTCCAAACCAACCATCACTTGGCCAAGCATGTATCCATATTGCAGCCTCCTTTGAACCAACCATCACTTGGCCAAGCATTCCATCTAATTGTAGACCAAAAGTAGAAGCATGTATAGTTTCATAAGCATTTGAGATACCCAAGTCTTTTGCATACTTCCCTTTCCAAAGTTCAAAGCAAGAGGCAATAGTTTCTTGTACATTGATCTTGCCATCTTTCCAAAAGATAAGCTGTCATGTCAAGGCCTCCTGATAAGTAGCACATGTCAAGATTGTGGGAGAGAAGGAAGGAGTCTCACTTGTAGCTTTCTTGCTTGCACAATGGGGGAATACACACAAGGGTGGAGGCTGAAAACAGTTTTCCTCTTCTTAGTTGTGTAAGCCAAAAGAACTCTAGTACAAATAAATAGAAGAACCCTATATATGGGTCTCAAACCAAACTCAACTAACTAAGGTGGCATACTAACTGAGCCACGAACTAGAGTAGATAAGGATAGCTATCATGTAGCTATTATTCATGGGCGGTGTACCAACCGCGTCTGCAACTGACAAGTCGGTGACATAAATACACAACGGTCATCCTGGCATATCACGAGTGGAGCTCGATATCTCAACACTCCCCCTCGAGCTCAATCCCAATTCCTGCACACCAAGCAGGTCTTTGAACTTGCGCAGCTTCTCTATGCCCAATGCCTTCGTGAATATGTCAGCTACCTGATCCTCTGTGCTGACATAAACTAGATCAATAAGACCTAGTAAAACCCTCTCCCGCACATAGTGATAATGCACCTCAATGTGCTTTGTTCTAGCATGATAGACTGGGTTATTCCCCAAGTGTATACTACTCATGTTGTCACAATAAATGACAATTGGCCCATCTGTAGGCTGATGCATATCATAAAGTAGCTTATGCAACCAAGCTACCTCACATGCAGCCATTGCTGCACCCCTGTACTCAGCCTCTGTGCTCGACAAGGCAACTGTAGGTTGTTTCTTGCTGCTCCAAGTGACTGCAGCACTCCCAAAAGAGAACACATATCCACTGGTAGATTGTCTATCAGAAATGCTACCAGCCCAATCAACATCAGTGTATCCATGCAACTGTATCTGAACCCCAGTCTCATAAAATAGTCCATACTGCAATGTGGACTTCACATACCTAAGTATACGTCTAGCTGCATCCAAATGCGGTTTCCTTGAAGCCTGCATAAACTGACTTACCAATCCAACAGCATAGCTCAAATCTGGCCTGGTAATAGTCATATAAATCAAACTTCCTACTATGTGTCTGTACATAGTAGGGTCTTCCAGAAGCTCACCTACATCTGTGCTCAGCTTCACATTCTGCTCCAAAGGAACTGAAATAGGCTTACAGCCTGTCATCCCATATTTGGATAGCATGTCCAATCCATACTGCCTCTGCAAGAGCTGTATCCCACTTGGTGATCTAATCACCTCAATGCCCAAGAAATAACGCAGCTCTCCCAAATCCTTCATCTCAAACTTCTGCTTCAATAGCTTTTTCACATGAAGGATATCTTCATCATTGTCACCTGTCATAATCAAATCATCAACATAAATGACAAGTAGCATAATACCTTTCTCTGTTTTTCTCACATAAAGTGAGAAATCTGCCTTGGAAATCTGAAAGCCAATAGTGACAAGATACTGTCCTATCTTGTCAGACCATGCTCTAGGTGCTTGCTTCAAGCCATACAAGGCTTTCTTCAACCTGCAAACAAACTCAGGATGAACATCATGCACATAACCTGGTGGCTGCTCCATATAGACCTCTTCTTGCAAATCACCATGCAAGAAGGCATTCTTTACATCCATCTGATGTAAAGACCATCCCTTTGATGCAGCCATAGCAATGACTGCTCTTACGGTTGCCATCCTTGCAACCAGACTGAATGTTTCTTCATAGTCAATGCCATATGTTTGTGCATACCCCTTGACTACTAATCTTGCCTTGTATCTGTTCACAGAACCATCTGCATTGTGCTTCACCTTATAAACCCACTTACAGCCAATTACATTCTTACCTTTAGGCAAAGGTACCAATTCCCATGTAGCATTTGCTTCCAAGGCATCCATGGCTTTCTCCCATTTTTCTTTTCCCATGGCTTGCTCAAAAGAAGTGGGTGATGGTTCGTGTATCACTTTGACCATATATGCATAGTGAATGGCTGTAAATCCATCATATTTCAGCCTATCCACAGAATACCTAGCTCTCGTAGACCTGCGCAAAGTAGGTTCACTCCCAGGTGCTCTCAGAACATCCCTGGTCTTCCTTACTCCAGGTGTAACAATAGAAGGAATACCCAACTCATCATCAATGCTCTGTTTTGAGCCACTGGATTCACCATCCACATAAGAGTGACCTCCATTCACATCAAACATGGGCTGATCTACCTTCTCTTTTCCTTTTCGTGACACCTGCATACCACTATTTGCAATGCCTTGAGAAGATTCTCCTGATCTCAATCTACCTACTGTCCATGGCGAAGAATGTGAACCACTGCTAGAGGACGCTCCAGGACCACTAATATTTTGTGACTGCTGCTGTGAATTCTGTGCAGCATTACCATTTTGTGCATCTGCATCATCAATCACATTTACTGGTTTATACCAACTACTCATCTCATCAAAAACAACATCTCTGCTCACTATAAACTTACGAGTAGAAGGGTTATAGCATCTATACCCTTTTTGTTGCAGAGAGTAACCAATAAAGATGCACTTCTCAGCTTTTGGATCCAACTTGGATCTCAACTCATCTGGCACATGTACATAGGCAATGCAACCAAAAATTTTCAAATGAGAAATATCTGGTTTCTTACCAGTATACCTCTCCTCTGGAGCCATCCCATGTATTGCTGCAGTGGGAGTCCTGTTCATTATATAGACTGCTGTAGCAACTACTTCAGCCCAATAAAAATCTGACAGGTCTTTTTCATTGAGCATGGCACGAGATACCTCTCCAATATGCCTGTTTTTCCTTTCTGCAACTCCATTTTGTTGTGGGGTATGACTGCATGAATATTGCTGCTTTATGCCATGCTCCTGCAGGAACCTTGCAAACTCATTTGAGAGGTACTCTCCCCCTCCATCTAACCTTAGGCATTTTACTTGCAGGCCTGTTTCTTTTTCAACCATAGCTTTAAGAGTTTTGAAATGCCCAAAAACTTCACTTTTCTTTTTCATAAAATACACCCAAACTCTTCTGCTATAGTCATCAATAAAACTGACAAAATAATGACAGCCTCCAAGAGATGCAGCTTTAGTAGTCCACACATCAGAGTGGATTAATTCCAATGGCTTCTCACTCTCTTGAACATGTCTAGGAAATGGTTTCCTTGCCTGTTTTCCAAATCGACAGGCTTCACATACCTTATGCATTTCTGCAACCTTGAATTTAGGCAATCCTGCAACAATATTTTGGGCCTGCATTGATTTAAGTCACTGTACATTAACATGACCAATGCGTTTATGCTAGATATCAATATCTGCAACTACATCGGTCCCATGTGCAAACATTGCTGCACTCAATTCAAACATGTCTGCATCCAATGTAAACATTCTGTCATTCTTCCTTCCTTTTGCTATCAAGCGACCTTTATTTTTCATATCCTCAACAAAGCATCCATGAGGATTAAATCTGACCTGCAAGCCCTGTTCAACCATTTGACCAACAGAAACTAGATTCTTGGTGATATTCGGGACATGAAATACATCGGACAGGTATTTTGTTTTTCCCATCCTGCATAGACAAAGGAATTTTTCCAATCTGCACAATAGGATGTGCAGTATCATCACCAGTTTCCACAAATCCTGGTTTTTCCATTTTCCTTGCATCCTCCATCAATTCTGCATGACCTGTCATGTGGTTTGATGCACCTGAGTCAACATACCATACATCGTTGCTTTCTTCTGCACTTGTCACAGAATTGTTCATGTGCTGCACCATAAACAAATGCTCATTTCTGTCATCACCTTGTCTACTAGAAGATGCATAATTTCCTTGTTGCAATTTTCCATTCATGATGTCATTCTGCTTTTTATAGCAGTCTTTAGCCATATGACCCATTTTACCACAGTAGTAGTATTCAACATTGCTGTTTGCATTTTGGCCTCTTTGCCATCCACCACGACCCCTTTGGCTCCCCCTGCCTCTAGAGTTACCACGTCCTCCTCCATAGGACTGGTTTTCTTGAGTTTGCTGCATATTCTGATTTCTACCATGGCCTCCAGATCGGCCTCCTCTACCTCTGCCTCTACCTCTTCCAGCATTTGAGTAGAAGACAGCTTCTTTTGAAGTTCCTCCTGAAGAAGATGCCCACCATTTCTCTGCTCCTCAGAAATTAGAAGAGCAATCAACTCCTCAAAATCAGGAAATCTTTCACGAACTGAAATGGATGTCCGAAACTGTGCATAATCCTTTCCTAGACCATTCAAGGTCACAAAAACTAAATCATCATCTTCCACTGGTGACCCAATGGAAGCAAGTGCATCTGCAATCTTCTTCACCTTCATGTGGTAGTCATTGATGCTCATACTTTCTCTTTGCACATTATGCAACTCTTGCTTGAGCTGCATTTTCCTGGCTTGCGTATTTGTGCTATACATTTTTGACAAAGTATCCCATGCCTCCTTTGGCGTACTTGCATCCTGAATATGCACAATCATAGAGTCTGAAATACTGATAGACAGCCAGTACATAACTTTTCTGGCTCTCTCATGCCATGCTTTGAATGCCTGCATTTACTGTTGATTGGGAACATCAGGAAGAACTTGTTCTTCTTCATTTCCTGCAACAAATTTCCAATATCCTTTTCCCATAAGGAAATTCGTCATTCTAAACTTCCATGCTTGGAAGTTGTTCTTGTCAAGCTTTTCAGTGACAATCTGTGAGAGAGAATCAGACGCCATTACAGAACACTGCAAGAAGTTCTGTCACTGCAAAGAACACAGCTTCAGTCTCACAAGGGCTAATCTGCAAAACTGACGAAAGTGGTATTTGACCACACAGTCACTTCCTAGTGACGATTTTGCATCAACAGGCAACAAGGATGATTTTGTAACTCCCAATGTCTCTGCACACAAGCATATGATGCAATTTCTACAGTAACTTTTCACCGACCTGTAGAACAGTGGTCGCACAGCATAAAACTGGGCCTTTTCCTGAGTGCGTGTAGAAAACTTCCGCCTTCAAAACAGGCCCCGAAATATATTGCCCTCTTGCTTCACCGCGAAGGGCGTCTTAACCAGAGACAATGCACTCTTGCAATTTCCGGCTGTGCTACCTGTGCAGAGGTCTGCTCCCAAAACAGAAAATGAAAGCAACACTGCTCCTCTTACCAGAACGCCGCGAGCTTGGCTTGCTTTCTTGAGCTCCTTACTACGAACAAGGCTCTGATACCATGTCAAGATTGTGGGAGAGAAGGAAGGAGTCTCACTTGTAGCTTTCTTGCTTGCACAATGGGGGAATACACACAAGGGTGGAGGCTGAAAACAGTTTTCCTCCTCTTAGTTGTGTAAGCCAAAAGAACTCTAGTACAAATAAATAGAAGAACCCTATATATGGGTCTCAAACCAAATTCAACTAACTAAGCTGGCATACTAACTGAGCCACGAACTAGAGTAGATAAGGATAGCTATCATGTAGCTATTATTCATGGGAAGTGTACCGACCGCGTCTGTAACTGACAAGTCGGTGACATAAATACACAACGGTCACCCTGGCGTATCACGAGTGGAGCTCAATGTCTCAACAGCACAATCTTTCCTTTCATGGTGCAAACTATCACACCACATACATCTCTTCATTGGTTTACGGGTTGATGCGTGTCCCCTTTCCACTTCTCCTTTCTCATCCAATTTTGGGACCTTCAAGTGGAGATCTTACATGCCTTAGACCAACACGTCTTTCCTAATAGTAGGAACAATAGGTGCATCCATAGGGTTAGCCATAGAAGTGGGTGGCTTATTGGTTACATCAACTATTTTACCCATAATAGTGGACAAGCTAGATACATGGAATCTTTCTCTTCTTCTATGCTTTTTCACTAGTGCAGTAACAGCTTCCTTAACATACCTTCACTCTATTTTAAGCCATGTCTCTATAGTCTAATCCTTTAACAAATCATCAAGCTTCTCTTGAAGCTCAAGATCTGTTGCTTGTAGAAATAACTTAATTTTTTGACTTGTAAGAGCTTGTTGTTCTACAAGATCTAATTGCTCAAATTGACTTTCAAATTCACTTAATAACTTTGTAGCCACAAGACCCTTGTTGGGTTATAGAACCCACTGGAAAGTCTTGCGGGTAATCAAACCAATGTCTTTAATGTAAAATTCTTCCCTGAGATCTTCTTGAAAGCTACCCAATCAACATCCTACATGTATAATGCAATAACTTGAGCTTTCAATTCATGTACAATGACCCCTACAAAATACCAACTCCATGCAAGTTGAGCTATCCCAAAGAACTCAATCTTTTGAGCATAGGTATGCAAATATGCATATATATTCTTACCATTAAATAACTTCATCTCATGCTCTATTTCTTGCAAAGCATTCATCACAAATGTTTCCATTTGAGTAGAAGCTTGCATCACCTGTTGTTGTTGTACTTGCATAAGCATGTTCATATTCTATACTAACTATTGCAAAACATCACTAGAATTTATGCTTGAAGGTTCTCCCATCCTGTATTTCCTTCCAATGACCTTTCATGTCATATGAACCTATTGTCAGAGGGGTTTTAGTCAAAAGGTCATATCCACTGAGAATTAGAGAGAGAAGGAATTAGAGAATAGGAGATAGAAGAGAAGAAAAATAATAGGTAAGAGGTGCACAAGATAAAGACAAAGCTCAATGATTTAAAGCATTATGTATTGATAGAACCCGAGAAGATAAACAACACCCTTGTCTAGGAGACTACTATGAATCAATCTCCAAGCATTAGATCTCTTGGAGCTCCCTAGTAGACCAAAAATGTGTACCAAACACTAGCTTCTTCTCTACTTCTCAGACGAAAATCTGATGGTTCCGTTGGACCCTAGGACACCTAATCTGAATTCTGCTTGATCGCTCCTTCTTCTTCCTCCCAATCTGAAGTGTTGTTTACTACCTGAAAACTACAATCGCGCTCCATACAAATTCGAAAGTCCCTTCTTTTTGTACGATATCTCTTGAAATTCTGTGAAAAGCCACTTTTTTTTGCATGTCACCCTACTCTAGAAGTTTTATATATCTTTTTAGGATATTTACAAAAATAATATCTAAAATATCAAAAATAGGCTAAAATTTTCCAAAAGTCCCATAATTTGGAACTATCCATACAATGGACACTAATACTAATGACTAATATGACATTTCTCTCTAGATTAATAAGAAAGTCTGATGATGATGCAATTTCTAAAATTATAGATATCAATAAATATATCTCTATCATCTATAAATCATTTTTCTATCATATGCACTAACGATTCATTAAAAAAACTAAATAAATATCTCTTACTTGAAAATTCACATATGTACGTCTCATTTTCGAGGAAATGAAGCCACTAATGTAATTTTCCAATTTTTGATGTAGCCAAATTACTTAATCTACTTTCCATTATACTTTCAAACCATTTTCCATCACCAATTCGTCAAATCAGTGTCCCCTCTCTCTCTCTCTCTCATAAACAGTCATATGAACAAGGAACAAAGAGGAAAGAGAAACATGAGAGAGAAAGATTGAATTTTGATCTTATTGATTACTACACTATTCTTCACAATCTCTAAAGCAATGGATGGCAAGAAACTAATGCTACTCAGGACCAAGAGGATGGAAAGATTGTGACAGACATTAAAAATCAATTTTTTAGAGGGAGGAAGGGGCACCGGAAAAAATATGCCCTCCATCTTGTGAGCATTTTTTGGTTTTGCCCTCTCTAATCAAGCTTAAACTTAAACCTCCAAAGTAACTAGTTTAAATTCTCATGTTTACACTTGCTCATAAGTGGTTGCAGTCTAGTTGGAGGAGTAAATGGCCTCGGAATTGCAATCCGACTGGATGAGAAACTTTCTAGCATTGAAATCTATCACCTAGCCTCTGTCACATGCTTTTTGCCTTTTAGATCCAGTAGCTACTTCATAGTGCCAAACCTTGTGGCCATCAAATGGGGGGTCAAACGGACTCCGATTGATGAAATGACACTTGCATTAGATTCTTAGCATCGAAATGCATCTAGGAAAACTCTAGCTCCTTGATTCGTAATTGTTGCACCGAAAATCCCTTTTTTACGACTCTCGCGGTCCTTTTGTACTTGAACTTTGGCTTTAAAATCTGCTCTCATTAGGGACCATGCGATAGAGTGACTCAGTCTATCAAACCCATAGACTGATTTGCACAAATAGAAACCACAAAGAGCATCAAGTTGCTACAAAGAAAATACAGAATAGAGCACAAGCACAACTCTCAGCCTACCTCCTTGACAAAACCAAGGCACAAAGTCTATGAGGGATAGACCAAGCATAGTCTGATGACAGAGCTCCAGAGCTAGTCACTAACCAAGTGCTCCAACACAGAACAATTAAAAGGAACTATCAAAGGAGTCATCGTAAGTGGCAGTCTGACATGCCTACCTAGCCAAGGACAATTGGACCAAGAACTCCTACTAGGCGGGGACTCCTATAGCATGGTCTATAAAAAGGCACATATTTTTTCCATTTGATCACATTTTTCCTTTAG
Source organism: Lygodium microphyllum (assembly GCF_053477565.2). Lineage (NCBI taxonomy): Eukaryota > Viridiplantae > Streptophyta > Polypodiopsida > Schizaeales > Lygodiaceae > Lygodium > Lygodium microphyllum. The sequence goes on along the minus strand of NC_141157.1, from coordinate 82,184,550 downwards.
GACTTTTTACGCAAGTGTGTAAAAGAAGGGAGATAAGTGTACTCTAACCCAGGGAGAACAAGGCATTGGCCTCAGCTCTTGTCTCGGTACCCAAGAACATACCAAACTCTCACAAGGCAACACTAGATCCTTTTCTTCTTTCGCTCACTTATATTTTTCTCTCCAACAATCCTTAATTATTTTTCCATCTAAATACCACCCCTAGAAGACAAGGCATTGGCCCTGGGTCTACGATCTCCCAAGTCTGCTGACTTGTCCCCAAGAACCTACCAAGCCTTCGCAAGGCAATGATCATCCACTCTCTTGGAATTTTTTTCTCTATTTCTTATTTTAGGGGTTAGTATCCCTTTTTTGCACACCTCCATATTTTATATAGGTTTTAGTTATATTTATTGTTCCTTCTTTTTCTATTATTAGTATGCTTTTCTAACTACCTCCCAAAGCTAACATGGATTCCCATAAACATCTACCTAGTAGGCTAGCAGAACACAATCATTAGGACTACTCTCAAAAATAGCTCTTAGAGTACCCGACAATGTATTTATAGGAAGTAGACAACTACTCAAACCTCCCTAGACATACCTAACCTAATCCTAGGACTTCATGCCTTGAACGTCGGTCCCCCACAAAAAAGAAAAAAAATCCCCACATATATATACACATAAAGCATAAAGGGAAAGAACTCATAAAAGAAGGACATCACCTAGACTCGGCCACAATAAGCTTTTGTGTAGCGAGAGGCTCTCTCTAGATGCTCCATCAAATCTGTTTAGTACATTACTAAAACAAAAAACCATTAACTACACCCACACAAAACAACAAATGGCCCTCTTGGCCTAATGAAATCAAACCATTTCACGATAAAATAAATGGCCTTCTTGGACTAATGAAATCAAGTAACTCCCTATAAGAACAAAGGGCCCTCTTGGCCTAACAAATTAAACAACCATCGTCAAGAACAAAAAGCCCTCTTGGCCTAACAAAATTAACCAAAAAAGTACACTATTCATCAATAAGCTACTATTGAAAACAAACTCTTGGTCCCCTCACTTATCAATGCCTCCCAAAAAATGCACCACTTGTTGGGACCTAAAATTGGCCTAACACTGGCTCTAGGGATCTAGTCAGGTCTCCTATGCTCATGAAACTACCCTCATGGCCTTGCGGCCAGGAGCGTCGGGTGGCTATACACTACTGTAAATAAACCACACTTTTGTATCAATTGCAATCCAATGGTTCCCTTTCCCAACTCCAATAGAGAGAGTATCCAAACATACAAGTGATCGACATCTCAATTCACATACATAAAGAGCACCCCCCCAATAGAATGTTGTGGCCCCTATGACTCTCCTACACCCTAGGGATTTGCCCCAAGATGCCCTCTGACACATAGAACACAAATGTAATAGAGTCCTCTCATAATATAAGCTGTAACAATCCATGAGACTATATATATTCCTCAATTGTTCCATTTTCCCAAGATATCACACTATCCTATAGCAAAGGAAAATCTTACACTCTCAATGTTAGTCGTCACCTAGACATACAATTTCTATGCATCCAAAAATTTATCTTCTAATACCATATTTAGATTACACATGCAAAGTGTATGGCACTCCATGCCCAAATAATTGAACTAAAATCCAACCAATGTGAAATGCACAAATAATCTTTTCATGGTTTCTTTCTACTAGGGTCGCGTTGCATTGCTAGGAAACAGCATCGGGCTAACCCATGCTATTGACCCTCTTAAAACTTATATGAATCACGGTTTATATGCTAAGATATGCAAAGAAATCATAATTTTAATCAAATGTCATTTAATTTCAAGCTCACATCCCCTATCTTTATATTTAGATTGCTTGCACAAATGTAGGGAGATTTCGTGATAATTTCTCATAGAAACAAGCCCTAAAACATGCACTTCAATATATAAACAAAGGAAAACTGAGCAAACACTCATCTTTCAACTTCATTATACATTCACAAATATTCTTTTGATTTTTTATTATGTTTAACATATAAAAATTATTTTTTATTAATTTTTTTACTTTATTTAACTATTTTTCATAAACTTTTTCATTTATTTTCATATAAATCAATTATTTTTCTTCGTTTTTTGATTTGTATAATGTATATGAAGTATGATCCATTAACATGTCCATTTCCATGCCTTATGAACATCATTTGAACTCCAAAACCCCAAAAAAATCCATTTTTTGCTAAATCTCATGTTTTGGATTTTTTAATTTTATTATTTTTAATATATGAAAAAAAAATTGAATGAATTTTTGAAATTGCAAACATCAATAAATATATTTCAATCATTTGCAACCATTTTTTCATCATATGCAGTAACGTTTCATCAAAAAACTAAATAACGATTGCTAACTCGAAAATTCGCATACGTACATATTCTATTTCGAGAAAATGGAGCCGTTGATGCAATTTTTCAACTGCTAACTCATCCAAATTACCCAACCTACTTTCCATTATGCTTCCATCACCAATTCATCAAATCAGTCCCCGCTGAGGAGTGCCAAAAAAAATTTCCTTCGTTTGAGATTTTTACTCAAAAATTCACATATGTACATCTTCTATTTCGAGAAAATGGAGCCATTGATGCAATTTTTCAACCACTAACTCATCCAAATTACTCAACATACTTTCCATTGTACTTCCATCACCAATTCATCAAATCAGTCCCCGATGAGGAGTGCCAAAACATTTTGACTTTGTTTGAGATTTGTGAATTGTTTTTGCTTGAGATTGGTTTCCAATGGCTAGCTCTTTTCTAGAATTTCATGGTACAAAAGGAGAGGATCCTCAACGATTCCTCAAAAAAACTTAAGCTTGGATGCATAATCCAATGATTAGACCTTGAAACTTCAAATTTTGAAAATTCAGTTGTTAAATGAAGGTAGAAATTGGTTTGAAGGTTATGAAAAAAGCCTAAGATAGAGAAATCCTCCCATTCCTATGAAAAAACAAGCTACCAAACAAGCACTTCTTGACTGATTTAAAAAAATAATAACTTCTCAAGATCTTTGGAAAAAAAATTGAAACGTGTCATTTAAAAATGACCAAACCATAGAATTTTTTACCCTAGAATACACCCAACTTTGGGATCATTGGAACACGTCATTAGGCCAAGGAGAGAGAGCACTCGAAATGTTAAAAATAAAACATTTTGTGGAAATTTTACATGGATAGATGAGAACAAAATTAGAAATTAAGGAATCGAGCACCTTTGAGGAACCAGTGATGATTGCCATAGAAAAAGATAGAAAAATCGAGAAAATTGGAAAAAAAGAATCATATAGAACATCTAACATAAAAAACAGAGACCAAAACTAGCAAGAGGATGGACAAAATTTTTAGATTTTAGTGAGATGAAATGCTCAATTAGCTCCACAGGTTGAGGATCGCTCTAGGCAAATGCAAAATATGAGGTTAGGAGCTTTGAGAGGCCTTTAGGAAGAGGTAATGGATGATTGATGGGACAAAGTAATCAAGAAAATATGAGAGGAGAAAGAGGAGGAAATGGAGGAGGATATTTTAGAGGACCACCAATTTGTTATTCTTGTGGGGAGGTAGGTCACATAAGCACAGATTGTCCATATCCACCAAGTTTAGCAGGAGAGGATATGTATCATTTACCACAAAATCTTCCTAATAGATGGAACAATTATGGTATAGAAATTAAAGACCATACTTCTTGTCAAACACCAAAGTCGATAGAGAAGAGAAAGAAAAGACTGCCATAAATTGTATCTTTATTGAAATAAAGGTTGAGAAAAACAAAACTGTAGATGTGATGTTAGCATTCAAAAGAATGAGAACTGTAGAGAGAGATAAACCTGAGACTAGTAAGGCTGATGAAGAAAGAGGACAAAATATTAAACAAAGGAGCAAAGGATGGAGAGAAAAAGAGAAAACCTAGGAAATATTATCATGCTTATGATATCCCTTTAGGGGAAGGGGAAATTAAAAAAGGATTTAATGGGAAGAAAGGTAAATATAACATTTGCTCAGCTGGTGGAGTTGTGTCCTAAGATGAGAGGGAAGTGAACGAATTTAGTAAATCCAAAAGAGAGAGAAAGAAGAAAATGATCATTAAGAATTTTGAGTGTAGAGGAGTTACCCGATATTTGTCCTGCGGTGATTGATGTCTAGTATAAAAATCAGAATATAGAAGAGGTGCCTATAGATAGAGGAGCACAAATGAGTGTGATTACACAAGCATGTGTAGAACAATTCAAACTCTGAATAATTGCAAGATTTGGATTTCATATCAGGCTTGCAAATCATGTTAAAGTGAAATGTATAGGAATAATCAAGAATTTGAAAGTCATGTATGGAGTAGCTATGAAAATAAATTGTCATGTTGTGAAATCTGGTTTGGATACTTTTCCATTTATCCTAGGTATACCTTGGCTTAGGAAGGCAAGTGCAGTATAGGATTGGAAGAGAGGAATCATAACGATTTATGACTGTAGAGGAATAGCAAAGAAGTTTTGTATGGCTCCAAAAAACAATACCAAATATCCAAATCTCTTTGTAACTTCCTACATAGAAATTAGAGGCATGCAAGGGGAAGGACTAAAGATTCAACTCAAGGAAGATACAAAATCAGTTTGTCAAAAACTAAAGCCCTTGACTTTAGAACAAATGTTTGTTTTGAAAGAAGAGGTCAAAAATTTATTGCAAGCAAGATTTATTTATCCTATTGAACATTCTAAATGGGTAAGAACAATAGTCATAGCAACAAAAAAAAACTAGAGGTTGGCAAATTTGTGTAAACTATAAACCTCCAAATGCGATTACAAAGAGAGACCATTATCCACTTCCTTTCATTGATGAGATTTTGGATTCAGTTGCAGGATATGAAAGGTATAGTGTTGTGATGGCTATTGAGGTTACTTTCAATTACCCATTGCTCCTGAAGATCAAAGGAAGAACACTTTTATAACATTGTGGGGATGTTTTTGTTATAGAATTCTATCTTTTGGACTCAGTGTTGGACCGACTTGGTATCAAGGGAGGGTAAAAAAATTGCTAGCTCCTTTCCTAGGAAAGTTTGTGAGAGATTTCACTGATGATGTCTATGTACATAGTACAAGACTTGAACATTGTGAAAAGCTAGATGAAGTGTTTGAAAGAATGGACAGTTATAATTGTCAATTAAATCCAAACAAATGCAAGTATAAACACTATATTAGGGAATTTGGGAATTCTTATATAGTTTGGGAATTTCCAATATAGTTAATATTTGGCCACATGATCAAATATTATCCCCTTACTTGAAAGTGGAGTCTACCCTAATTACTATATAGGTTGTCTTTCCAAGTCCCACTTTGAAGTATGGGTTAAGATTTAGCCACAAGGCCAAATATTTACCCCTTATTTGAAAGTGGGACTTGGGAGATTCCCAAATTCTCTAATATGGTGTTAAGATAGCTCAACCAAAAGTGAAACTTCTTGGTCATGTGGTTTTGGAAAATGGAATTGAGCCTAATTGTGAAAAGGTTGATTTTTTGGTTACCTTAGTATCACTTGCAAATACAAAGAAGCTTATAACTTTCATTCATAAGGTATGATATCTATCAAGATTCATACCTTTGGCATCTCAGTTGCTCTATCCATTGCAAATGGTGGTAACTAAGAAAGTTCCTTTAGAGTGGACAGTAGAAGTTGAGGAAGTATTTCTACAAGTTAAGGAAATTGTAGGCCATGCATCATTGGTCCAGGCACTTGATTGGAAAATGGATTTTTTTGTGAATCCATTAATAGGAGAAGATGTTATTAGAGAAATCCTTATGCAACAAGGAAATAATTATTTATACATGAGTCCTATCTATTTTTCAAGTTGAGTGGAGTTGCAAGTAGAAAGAACACAAATTGAAATTGACTTGGTAATGATTAGTATAATACTTGCTTGTAGAAAGTTTAGGAGGTATTTATTACCAAAATCCTTTACAATTTTGACAAGCTATACATTATTGCCACGGTTAGTAAATAACTCAAATCTTTCAAGGAGAGTTATAAAATGGATTGTTGAGATTGAGGAATTTCAGTATAAATTTCAAGTTGAGGATTCAACTTGAGCTACAGTAGCAGATCTTTTGACTTTTAAGGACAACTCATTCTTGTTAAAATGGAAATTTGGAGACAAATAAGAAGTTCAACCAGAGATTGAAAACTCATTTTTTATATACTTCGATGGATCATATTGGAAAGCACATCAAGCATTATCAAGAGGGATTGTAGTTTATGATCCACATGAAAAGTTGATAAGGAAAGAAACTATTAAACTTGAAGCAACCAGTGACAATGAAGATGAATATGCAACCTTGCAAGTAGCTATCTTACTTTGTCAAAGGATGGAAATTTGAAGATTGAGGATTAGATGAGATTTTCTACTTTTAGTAAAGTAAATTCTTGAAGTCTAGCAAATCAAGAATCCTAAACTTAAGAGAATGTGTAATTAAATTTGGAGATATTTAAATCAATTTGAGGCTTAAACTTTGAAACACAGTGCCAAGGAAGAGAATTAGGAAGCTCATAATGCGGCCCAAGATGCAATCTATCAAGTATTTGCTATTAAAGCATATTTTCCTTTATATAGAGGAAGAGAAACCCTTGAGTTGGGAGAAGAATTTCTCTTAACTGGCAAAGTGTCATCTAGTGTTCCTAAAGATAAGAAGTGCAGGTTTTTGAGAAGGATTGGAAGGTGTAAATTAGTGAATGATATTCTTTATGCAAAGGGAGTGGATTTTATTCTGAGAAGAGTACCTTGAAGGAGGAAATATATCATATTCTTGAAAATAATCATGAGAGAGCATGTGGATGACATTTTTCCTACAAAATTACCCTTCGAAAAATATTAAATGAAGGATATATGTGGCCAAGTGTGCATAAAGATGCTAATCACTAGTGTAAATCTTGTCATTAATGTCAAAGAATGAGTACGAAGATATTAAAACCAAAAACCAAAAAAATTTGTTGCTTATAATATTTTTTAAAAATGGGGAATAGATGCAATTGGTCGATTACCTCATACATTAAGAGGAAATATATACATTTGGGCTTCATTTAATTATCTTTCTCGTTGGGTGAAAGCTAAAGTAGTTAAAAATATTAGAGTCATTAATGTGGGTAAATTCATAAATAAGGACACATGCTACAAGTTTTAGACACCTTTCAAAGTTTTGTCTGATAGGGGACCTAGTTTCAAAGGAGAATTGATTGATTATCTTTGTGAGAAAATGAAGATAGAAAGTCGTTTACTTCACCACATTATTCTCAGTGTAATGGTCTAAATGAGTGATTCAATGGTGAGTTAATAAGAATGTTGTCAAAAATGACAAAAGATCATCCTCAAACATGGGATATTGAGCTGCCAAGTGCTTCATGGGCTTACTATTTAGCCAAGAAAGAGAGTACATGATTTTCTCCATTTAAGATGGTTTATGGAAGAGAAGCCTTCTACCATAGAAGTGGAAACACCAGCTTTGAGGATGTTTGATAAATTGAGTGAGGGTGAGGAAAAAATTGTTTTATAGAGAGATTATTGCAATTACAAGGAGCACAATTGAACATACAAGAGACATGTGATCATTATGAAAGAAGATAACAAAGAAATCTTCAATAAATTAATCAAAAGACTTTCAACTCCTCTGGGGAAATATAACCAAAAGTTTAAGATGGTTTACAGAAGATGGTTTATGGAAAAGGGCACTTCTTTAGGAGTATGTGGTGGACTCATAGTGACAATACCCTTTATCTTTTCAAGATTAGTCGAAATACCAACTGAGCTAACCACATGGCCCAACAGCAATTCATAGGGCACTCTAAAGATGCATTTCCTTGGGTTGAGAGCAATGCAAATCTGCCTACACTGCTCAAAACATTTTCTTAGAATGATCAAATCTCTCTCCCTTGTGGTGGCTACCCCCAGGTTATCAATAAAGGCTTTCAACTCCTCTAGGGAAATATCACCAAAAGTTTTATCGATCATACATTTCCAAGACCCTGACACATTACATAATCCAAAATCCATAACATGATACACAAAGGTATCAAATAATGTGATAAATGTCATTTTCAACTTATCTTTCTCTGCAATAGCTATTTGGTTATAACCAATAAAATAGTCCATAAACAAATAGATATCCCTACCCGTGCCAATAGTTATTATCTAGAATCTAGTCAATGAGTGGTAGAGCAACAGATAATAATCTTTAACCATCTCTTTATTGGGCTCCCTAAAATCTATGCAAAGCCAGATTTGACTATTTTTCTTTTTCTTGATAACTACTGGTGAACACAACTCTGTGTGTTGTACTGGAAATATTAGGCCAGCATTAAGTAATTTTTGTAGCTCCTCAAATAGTACATCCCTTAGCTCAAAAGGCATGGGCCTCACTTTTTGTCAAACAAGACAGCTACCCTCCTTCAAGAATTAGTATGCTCCACCAGACTAGAAGGAATACCCTTCATCTCATCATACCTCCATGCAAAAATATTACAAAATTCTTGGATCAAGGACACATAGTCCTTCCTCTCTTCTAGACTAAGCATAGATCCTAATTTAATTGGTCATAGCTCATGCAACATATCGAGATCCAGCTCAATCAAATCCACATCTATGATTCTTTCTTGAGCTTCTATCAGCTCATCTAGAGTAACTTGGTAGACATCTTCTATAGTGGACCCCTCTCTTGATTCATCATTGGATGGTGTCACTACTAGAAGGATCCTGTAATGCATCTAATTCTATTGAAGATAAAGATACTCTCTCTCTTTGAGGAGATTCGGGATATGCATCTACTATTATGCATCTGGCACCTCTGCCAAAAATCAAATGGCTAGCAGGTATATCAACTTGACAGTTAGATTGCAAGATTCATGGCCTTCCTAATAATACTTGATAGCTTGGTTGCCCTACAAACCTAACAACCCTAAAGTCCAAAATGCATTCCACATTACCAACAGTCACATGAACTTTGGTAATGCAACCTTTTGATTTTCTTAAATTGTCATCAATCATCCGAAGAATTGTGGAGGCATCCTTTTGGATTTCCAGCCCTATCTTTTCCATCAATTTTGAACTCATAATGGTGATAGAGGATCCTGTCCACAATCGTATGAACTAGTAATATGCCATCAACATATGCTGCCACACTTGGACAATGCTTTTTAGTATGTTTACAGCCAGTCATCTCCCACACGGCCTATTCCTAAGGGTTCAATGATATACCTAGTCCAAAGAATCTCCTTAAACTGTTTATGAACTCTTGGAGATAACTTGATCGATTTTGTTGCAGGAGATTCACATCATGCTTTACCTCAAAAGAGAATTGGCTAAGTCAAATTCATGATAATTAGCAAATCATGGTTCTCTTCTCCTACTAGACCATTCTTTCTCTTGGTCGATGAATAGGCTTAGATGCCTCTTTCTTGCCTTTTACCTTCTTCTTTGGTAGCTCCTTATTGGAGTTAACTTTGCTACCATCAGCTTTTAGAGGACCAACTTCCACATCAGGGTTAAAAACTTGTGTCCCCTTATCATCCTGTTTAGGATTTGCCTCAATAGGTTTTACATTATCTCTAACGTTTTCTTTAACCTTCTATCCTCTTATAATGGCTCATAGATTGGAAGCCTTAGTGGTATTGACATGCACAACTTTGATAAGGCTAACACTACTACCACTGGGCAGGTCCTCTACCATGGCTTTTCCTCTGTGCAATATTTTATTTGGTCCCTCTTCCTACTAAAGGTTATTCCCTTGTGCTCAATGATTAACCAGACCTGGGGCTGGTTAAGATATGGAGCAGAGCCTAATTGTTTCTTTACTCCCTTGCTGAAGAGAACCGATCTTACTCCAGCAAGTGCTAGCTAGATGGCCAAATTTCCCACATATGTCACATTTAATATTAGGACAGTTTCTCAAAAAGTGTCGACCACCACACCACTTATAACTAAATCTGGATGGACCACACTCTTCATCAGGGCATGGACTTCCTATCAAGTTTTGTTGCTTCTTTAGGAATTTGGAATCTACATCTATTTATCTATATTGTTTCATTATCATATCAGTATGATGCTTCATCATGTCCTTGACTTTGCCAAGTATATTTGATGCACTAGACTCATAATCATGATCATCTGCTTGCCGTTTAGGTGGCTTAACTTCCTAATTAGGGATCGATTACCTATTAATAGGTATGGTATTAGGGTTCATCATTTGGATTCCATTATTCAATGGAACCATTTGGCTAGCCATCAGTATAGCAATATTGAGAGGAGCCAACAACATGGGCACATTTTGCATTATGCTTCCTCTTCCATTCGAATTGGTCATAGGTGTATTAATAGTCGTACCTTGACTTCCATTGTTCAATATCAAATTATTTTGAGGACCCAGACTCGAATTCAAGTTTGTCCTAGATACGTGGCTACAAGACTCTACCTCTTCTACTCTTGTGATAGTAATGTCTATATGAGCAAGAGCAACACTACTCAACTGCACTTGGATATTAAAGTCTAATCCATGCAAAAAGTACTTCAGTTGGGTAGTAGCAAGTGGAAGAGGAACAGAAGTTTGCAATTTTCAAAACCCCTCTTTTAGTTTCTTGGGGTACACTCGAGCATTCTCAGGGGCTCTTGATGTGTCACATTCAAAACACGCAGCCAATACTGACCATCTATCTTAGGAGCAAACTCCCTTCAAAAGGCTGCAAAAGAATAAGTCAATTGTAGTTATAACACTATATTAGGGAATTTGGGAATTTTCATTACACTTTGGAAACCCCCAATACCTTGATTATTTGACCACATGGTCAAATCTTGTTGTCTTAACTTAAAGGTGGAGTCCACTCTAAATGCTATATGAGTTACCTTTCCAAATTCTACTTTCAAATATGGATCAAGATTTAGCCACTTGGTAAATTTTTTATCACTAATTTGAAATTAAGACTTAAAAATTTCCCAAATTCTCTAATATGTTATTTTATGGTCTTGGCTTCCAAGATATGATACCACATTATAGCTCTTCCTTTCAAAGTCATGTTGAAAAACATCATGAGATTTCCTTTGTCCTAAATTCAAAAATTGAACATTAGTTTCTGAAACTCACTAATGTGAAGTTTCACATCTTCCTCTTCTAACCCATTAAAAATGGTTAGAGGGAAACCTAGGGCTAGCAAATCTGACATTCCTATAGATATTTGCAATGGGTTGGGTCAACATGACCATCGGATTTTCTCTAGGGATTTCTATTAGTGGGGTTACACTCCCACTCGAAGTAGATTGACTTTTTAGGGAAAGGGGAATGTTAGAGCTTCCTCCTCCCCCTAATGAACTAACTAGGATATTAATTGGGTCAATAAAACCTCTCCTTCTCAAGGATATTGGACTACTATGCTTTGGAGAATATCTCCTAATGATTTTAGCTCACCGTCTAGCCCTTTTAGCTCTTTCTTGCATCAAATTGACGTTGTCTATTAGGAAATAATGGATCTATTTCAATGCTCTTTGGCATAAACTAGTTGATTGTTCCCTAATTAACCAAGATTCAAAAAATGCCACTTATCTCAATGCCTCCTCGGAAAATGCACCACCTATTGGGACCTAAAACGGGCCCGTTGACCCTGGCTCTAGGGCTCTAACATGCCTCCTATATTCACCAAACCACCCTCAAGTCCTTGTGACCCACGAGCGTCACATGGCTATACACTACTCTAAATAAACCATGCATTTGTGTCAATTTTAGTCCAATTCCCCTTCCCAACTCTAGCAAAGAGAGTATCCAAATTTATAGGTGATTAACACCTCAATTCACATACATAAATAGCTCCCATGAGTAGAATGTTGTGTCTCTTACAACTCTCCTAACCCCAATGATTTGTCCTAGGATGTGCCATCTTACACATAGAGCATGAACCTAATAGAGACCTCTCATAATATAAGCTGTAACTATCCAAGGGACTATATATATTCCTCACTTGATCCATTTTCCCAAGTTATCACACTATCCTACAACAAAGGAAAATTTTACACTCTCAACATTAGTCGTCATCTAGATATACAATTGCAATGCATCTAGGAATTTATCTTTTGATACCATATTTAGATTACACATGCAAAGTGTATGGTACTTTGTGTTAAAATGACTTAACTAAAAACTAGTCAATGTGAAATGCACAAGTAATCTTTTCATGGTTTCTTTTTACTAGCATTGTGATGTGTTTCTAGGGAACAGCACTGGGCTAACCCTTGCTACCAAAACTCTTAAAACTTATATGAATCAAGGCCTATATGCTAAGATATGCAAAGAAATCAGCAACTTAATCAAATGTCTTTCCATTTTAGGCCCACATCCCCTACCATATATGTTTAGATTATTGTAAAAGAGTGGGGATAGATGAGTAGGACATGGGTTAGCACAAGAATACCTAGTTATACTAACGGGGGTATTTAAGGTGTTGGGAGATCCAATTAGGGATTAGTTATCAATAATCAACTCTCTTTTTCCCTTCCTTCCAGCTTTCATGGATTCCCTTCTCTTTCTCTCTCTTTTCATGTCTTTCTCTCTCTTTTGCTAGTCTTTCTCTCTCTTCTTCTCTCATCGTCTTCCTCTTTCTCTCTCATCTCTGTAGTCTCTCCCTTCTCTCTCTCCCTCTCTCTCTTAGGTCTCCTTCATTACAGTTGGTATCAAAGCACTGGTCTTTGATCCTCCTTCTCTCCCTCTCCTCCCTCTAGTTTTAGTTTCCTTTCAGTTCATGAACCCTAGTTACTCAAGTGCACAAGTACATTAGGACAGGTACAGCATTGAAAGACCATAGGAGTCAGGGAGTATCAGAGATGGCAACCTTCTTGGAGTTTGCACAGAAGCTTTGGATGTATTTAGAAGCAAATCACCAAACAGAGCAAGTCATTTTTCATTATTGGCCTTCTCTTTGCTGGGCTCTTTACCTTTACCATTGAGTACAAAAGGTTTCCCTCTACTAGAAGGTGTAGGGTGCCGTCACTTTCCTCATCTTCCTCCCCTTGGCTTCCTCTTCCTCTTCTCTCCTTCAACATCACCATGGACCTTCTTGGTTGCAAATTTCTTGCCTTCTTCGCAAGGGCCACATCCCCCTTTGAGGTAGAGAGGTGCCATCATGAACAAATAAATTCGCATCCCTCCACATTACACACACTGCTTCCAAGCACCACAAAGACTAATAAGGCTTCATTACTGGTTGGCTAAGGTCATTGACCAAGTAAAGACACTAAAATGTAAGGTATTCGAGATTAATGAATATGGTCCCATGCCCACATACCATGATGAGCTTTGTGTCTAGGAAGATCCTGCATCTACAGAAGGAAGGGTTCCGATAAGGGCATCTTTATGCTGTGATGACAAACCTAAGCTTATGTTAATCTCAAAGATGCTATCAATAATCTAAGGCTCAAGACATTGAAAGTAGAAATCTCTACTCTCAAAGGTAGAATAAAGAATGTTTTCATTAATGACTTTGAAAGATAATGCCACAATGTTAGGAGTAGCCAGGGCATGATGACCACCCCTCAAAACCCTTGTCCTCTATTCTTGCTTCTGTCCACCATAGGCTCTTCTACCTTTGAAGGCCTATTCTTGATTACGTTGTGCCATCAATCAATAGATAATTTGGATCTGTGTAAATAGATCAAGTGAACCTGGTAGTTGAAGTCATTCGTGAAGGTTGGGCATCCTCAATTAAGCCAGAACAATGAGGCTAGCCCCTATTTGGTGGATTTGGAATGTGCAAAGGAACAAGCAAAGTAGAAAGGGGTTGGAATATGGGATAAGCCACTTGGTGCAACAGAGGCTTCCATTCGGGATCTTCCACCTTCTACTCTTGAAGATTCAACAAACTTTGATGCAATGAGTCTGCTCAACTCAAGAAAGAGGAAAGCATTGTCTACAATTGTAGAGCAAGTCAAAGATGGAAGCATAGTCCAGGTATACTTGCTTCCAGACTTCCAATTTGTGCAAGTTTTTGTGGCAGGAATTTGGGCTCCATCTATGGGAAGGTGTAGTCTAAATACAAAAACTTAGGCTTCTAATAATGCTGCTGTGAAACTTACAAATGGTGAATCAAAATCTATGGAGCTGACATCAGTGCAAAGGTTGGCTACTTCTACAGCTACTACTGCCAATGTGGAGGTTCTGCCTGATCCTTATGCAAGGGAAGCAAAACACTTCACTGAAGCTTGAGTTCTGCACAGAGATGTATGGATTTGTTGTCATAACAGCCTTAGCCCAATAATAGAGTTGCATCTTCTTCTCATTCATCATAGCACGAGCAGCTTCCATCAATACCCTGTTCTTATGTTCAACCACTCCATTCTGCTGTGGAGTGTAGCTGCAAGTAAGCTGCCTACGTATGTCATTTTCAGCCACAGCAAACTCATTTGACACATACTCCCCACTGCTGTCTAATCTCAAGCAAGAGATATATCAATCAAATTCCTTTTCAACCTGCTTTTTAAACTACTGAAAAACAACAAACACCTCATTCTTTGTCTATAGAATATACACCCAAGTATAGTGACTGTAATCACTAATGAATGTCACATAGTACTTTGAGACTCCCATAGATGCATTATGGGCTAGTCCCCCAGACATCAGAGTGCACTAACTACAATGGATGTGTACACTGCTTTACACACCTGACAAATGGCAACCTCGACTGCTTACCAAACTGGCAAGCATCGCATACATGACCAATGTCTGTGTATTGGAACTTGGGTAAACCTGTAACAAGCTATTTTTTCTGCATAATTTGCAGCCTCTGCAAATTCACATGTCCCACTCTCTTATGCCAAATTTCCAAATCTCTGACAATGCTAGAACCATGGGCAAACATAGCTGAATTCAGCTCTGGCAAAGTGGCATCAAGAGTAAACATTCTGCCATTCATGTGACTGCGAGCAATCAACTTGCATCCATTTCCAAACTCTTCAATAAAGCAACCATGCTTATTGAACCTAACCTACAAGTTCTGCTCTGTCATCTGGCTAACTGACAGTAAGTTCTTCATTATCGATGGGACATGCAGTACATCATGCAATTTTTTATTTCTATCATCATGAACCACAAGAGGCACTTTGCCTTTATGCTCAATGCTATGATGTGTGTCATCACCTGTGCATACATAGCCATGTCTTTCAACTACCATGTCAGTGAACCAATCACCGTGAGGGGTCATGTAGTTCAATGCCCTTGAATCAATGTACCATACTGCATCATCAGTGGTTTTTTCAGCAGCTATGTCTTTCACATACTGCATGGCAAACAATCTCTCTCCTGAAGCATCATCTGCCTGATTGGACGTAGCAAAATATCCATGTTGTTTGCCCTTCTAATTGTCCTGCTTCTTCCAGCAGTCCTTAGCAATATGTCCATACTTCCTGTAGTAATGACAATCCTTATCCTTATTCAGATTGTCAAATGGACACTGTTGCTACCAAGAGCCTCTGCCTCTAGGGCTAGATCTCCCCCCGCCTCTAGGGTTTCCACCACCTCTTGCATTCGATACTTGTTGGTTGTTATTGCCATAGGATGCATTTCATTGGCGTCCTCTGCCAGAACCATAGCCTCTACCATAGCCACGTTGATTGGAATAAAAAATTGCATCCTTGCTTTTTGTATTGCTAGAGCCTATACGCAAGTCAAGTTTAACCTCCTCATGGATTAGCAATGCAACCAACTTGTTGAAATCTGGTATTTCAGCCTGCACAGACATAGAATTATCAAAGGACTTATACTCTGGACCCAAGCCATTCAAAGTCACAGCAACCATGTCTTCATCTTCAACCTGAGTACCAACAAATGCCAGCTGATCCGCAATGGTCTTGATCTCTATCACATAGTCATGTATGGACCTTCCCTTTCTCTCCATGTTGTTAAATTTTTTCTTTAACTGTATCTTCCTGGCACTTGTAGTGGTGCCATAGTACCTAATCAAAATGTCCCACGCATCCTTAGGAGAGCTGCAGTTCATTATCTGCATTACCATGGCATCTGATATACATAATGACAGCCAGTGCAACACCCTGCAAGCTCTTTCTATCCAAGCTTGGTGTAGTCATCTTTGATCAGTTGTAGGTCTCTCTAGGATCTCAGGTTCGGCTTCTACTCCAGTCACCAACTCCCAATACCCTTTCCCGATTAAGTTCTCCATGCAAAACTTCCATATGGCATAGTTATGGCTGTCCAATTTCTCCCCCACAATTTGGGTAATATTTTATGTCCTGCCAGCATTTGCCATAGTGCCAACGTTGCCTGGCTACCTACAAACCAAACCTTTTTAACAGTTCGGTTTCAGCCCGGCTGTAACTGTTTATGATAGTTTTCAGCACACCCTCTACTCAAAACAATTATGCTATTCACTGTATGTTTAGGATAGTTTCAATCCTCCTATTTTCAGCAGTAAATTTACTGCAATATACACATTATCTAAGCTTCCAAACTTGTCCAAACATGTTTCAACATGTATACTCTTAGTTAAGCATCAACATTTAAGCATTGTGATCATAATAGTAACACAAGCTTCTCGTATTTATGTTTAAAAAAAACTTTCAACAATCTAAAATTTCAAAAAATTGTAGTATTCAGCACAACCCTATTTCACAATTTGTGCCCATAGAAACTCAAATAGCAAGGCATAATCGTATAGTAGCATTCACGCATGTATGAGCATCAAGACATGCTACAGTGAGCTATTTCGAATAAAATAACAACCTGTCCAAGCTTCTTTATAGCATATGACATGCAACTATTCTTTCAAGTTGTTTGTCCAAATATTCAACCACATAAGTTGCATGACAAGTTCAATGCCAACATTTGTGCTCAGCATCCAAGTTCTATTCCTTTTGCATTAATCACTGAATATGGATGAACCTTTCAAATTCTGATCATGTCACTCTCTTGAATTGTAGCCATTGAGCTTTAACAAGCTTTCAATGATGCCAAGCAACTATTGACACATATACCCATTGTAGACAAGGAGAAGCTTGATTTATTGATAGTAGTGCTGCCTATACATTGGAGACAGCACAAGTACTACCTCTGGGATGCAAACAGTGTATTCTCAGAGGGTATTCAGCCCTCAGAATGATTCATAAACTTCAAGTAACCATGTTGTTATAGCTCATAGTTTAACCACTAACTTAGCATTCCAAGCATAGTACCATGTATACCCCAGCTCAAATTTAGCTCTGAAGCGTATGCATTTCAATCCATGACCTTGGTCAGTGTAGGCGCCATCTCTGCATTTAGATCACGCTATGAACCAGAAACAAGCACACTATATGCAATCCACGCTAATGCCTCGCTACTCTAGATTGGTTACACTGCAGTCCACACTAGTTCTAGCTGCCCACATTGTCAACCAAGAGAGATAAGTGCAATCTTCAGATGCTATCCATGTTGTCAGTAGCAAGCAGAGATAAGCGCAATCTCTGAGTGCACACTACTATCCACACTGAACCACGCTATTGTCCACGTTGTTCCACGCTGGTGTCAGGAATGCCAAAAGTACACATGTTTACTCTAGTTGGTGCTTATCTGCTCAACACTTAACACTGTGGACCCCCTTGAATGCCTCACAGGCCCTGATGAGAAGATATCTTAGCTACATATCACTTACGTGAGATTGCCATTTATTGCAGTCCATATTTAGCTCTTGGTTATACTTGCTCTCAACCCAAACCACACTCTGATACCATGTTTGAAGTGTGAGAGTAGTTGGAGCCAACAGTGCTGAGTAGAGAGCTCACACACCCTCATATTTTTTCATATGCATTAGTCATCACTAAAAACAAGAACTACAATCTAAGGTCTTAATAGGACCATTCACACTAAAGACATAGAAGTAGAGCTTGAAGTCTAACAGGAAGGATAATAACTTCCCCCCCAAAAAAAAAATACACGTAAAGCTAACGTTCTTTTCATTAGTGACCCCCCTGCAAAACTATAAATTGAGGGCATGGGGGTAACTAATAAGAATAGCAAGGGCAATCCAAATGAGGACGAGACGCTGATCAAGAAGGAGGAAACTGTGTTCTGCAATTCCAAGACGAAGAGACTCTACTCCGTCAACTCAAAAGGAGGAGACTCTACTCACGAGACAAGGAGACACTATTCTATTCAACCCAAGGAGGGGATATCTTGAAGGTCTCTCATCCTCTTCTGCTCTAATCTGAGAACACAAGCACTGAAGAACCCTATTTGATAGAAGTCATACCTCTACTCTCATCCTTACTTTGTCCACTAGAGAGAGAAAGGGAGATCATACCTCTTCTCTCGCTCTTGCTCTATATTAGAGAAAGAGCTACTCTTGTTCTTACCCTTACTTACAAAGGTGAGAGAGAGAGAAGTATTACTCTCCACGAAGCAAGAAGAACCATCCACAAGGCCTACATCATCAAATCCCACAATAACCATCATCATCACCGAGAGTCTTGCACCTTTACTAGCCGGTATTACTACCATTTTCTTCTTCCTCTACGAATCATATTTTTGTCATGGCCCCGAAGAGAAGGAATTCAAAAGCAAAAACAGTGAGTGGCCCTATTAACATGGAAGCAACGATTGGAGTTCTGAGCAACGGGAGTCACTAACGGAGTCACGAGCATGGATAACAACCCTTTACCAATCACGATGCCATAGGTTTTTTTAAATTTTCAATCTGAATTCAATAGAAATAAGATAGTCTCTTAAGAAATATTGTAATCTTAGAGTATTCACTTAGTAAATCATTAGAATATCTTAAGGCTAGAAAAAGTATTAGGAAAACTACAAAAACCTAGAAATCAAGAGAAATCATGATGAATTTTTCAAGACGAAATTATTAAGAACGAAATCCTAAAGATATTAGTTAAGGATATAGTTTTAATCTAGAAGCTTTGATAGAAGATTTTAAATACTGGAATCATCTCTAAGTTGAAGAAACTGACTTAAGGCTAAGAAACTTGGGTTACAAGAATGTCATCACATAAACCTTAAACTAAGAAGTTAGAGACCCCAAAATCTAGATACCCTAGTTAAATTCCAAAGGAAAGAGCTCATTGCGTGAAATTCAAAGGTCAATTGCTACAAGATTAATCATCACTTGAAAGTTGCATGATTGTTTGAAGTCATAACTACTTGAAGACATAAATCTTGTTTGTGATTTTCTAGAATAGATCTTGATTGAATTAAGTATTGGAATAGATAAAAATTGAGGATCCCTATACCTCCCCTAAGGATAGGTGTTGAATCCCCATACCACAAGTGGGGATGTTTTTACCATCATAGAAGCATGGACCGACTCCGATGGCGAGAGGTATCCGAGTAGGGATCGTATTAAGTAGAAGGTGGTTAGGGTGCCAATGGTCCTCTAGAAGCCCCAAGTTCTACTTGGGACACCTAAAAATGCTAGCTATATGTGGATTTGATCTTGGTGACATGCAAATGCACTACATGCGCCGCATGAGGCAGCATGTGAAATTGTAATTTTTCTCCTGTATGAGAACACACATTATGGATGCCAGAGCACTACTAGGGATTTCATAAATCCTTAGTCTACTTCTACTAGAAAAAAGTATTGTACTCCATGAACCAAGGGTAATGGCAGTCGCTCTCTCCGAACAAAAAGCCTCTCGAGGGATACCTTTGGATGTGAGTTAGTTGGTTATAGGTGACTATTAGGTCAATTAGGGACCTTCAGGTCAATTCTTTGTGGGTAACGGCAAGACGCTTCCCCTATGGGGTAGACCTAGGGTTAACTTTTCATGAAAAAAAAATATGATCATTATGGTTAGAGTACGGATGGCAACGACTGGAAGGTAAACTCTAGGTGACTACTTAAACTTTACTCATCACGTAATCAAGGTGAGTACATTACAACTGGTATCAGAGCCAAAAGAAATCAAAAACTTGGTAATTGTAGCCTAAGATATGAGTTTTTTTCCCTTCCCTTGTTGCTAATATGTGTTTTTCTATCTTACCCAAAGAGACGAAGATTGGGAGTGATTCCTAGTCTTCCGAGCAATGTTTACATCGGTAATGCATTCTACAGATTATGGATGGAGAATGCAAGTAATGCCAATTATGGATCACATCTACGATCCTTCTCCACTATATTGGGAAAGATGTTGGATGGTAAGCGGTGGATATTGTTATATCAATGCAAACCATCTTGCCTTCCTTGAGACCAATTTGAAGAGGATAGATGGATGGAAAACCTTAAAGTCATGAAGGTTTATTTATTCCATGAAGCCAGAGTGAATTCAACTTTATTCACTAGAGGCCAGGAGGTTAAACTAAATCAATATGTCTACAAGGAAGCGACAAAGGTAATCCTAGATGACCGAGTTATGGTTGTTGATCGCTCTAAATGCTGCAACTACATCAAAGATGGACTTCATGATCTTCATTTTTAAAGTACAAATTTTTAGATATCCATTCTTCAAAGCCTGATTAGTACCCAATGGATGTATCCAAATGCCATGCTTAGATTGTATTAGTGAAATCATCTCTCCCAAATAACCAACCATCCCAAATAAACCATGTATTTTTTCCCTACGGCAAAAGAAATTATTTTGTCCATCCATTGTATATGAAATTGGTTGCCATTCTAGCAACTAAGAATAATTTTCCCTTAAGTCTTGTGCAAATTATTTAGTTGTTAATTATTCTTTTTCGAAGACTATGATGCTTGGAAGAAATTTATAGTGCTTTGTGCTATGTTCACGTCCGCTATGCACTCTTTGGACTATGGATGGCGAGGATGTTTTCATGACTATCTTAGAAGGGATATACAGTTTCTTTCCTTCCTATCCTAAGTGGCAATGGAGGAGATACAGTACAAACTGTTATATTGAGTCTGATCGTCTTGATTATCTCCATGTTAACCTAAGATGAGTTCAATAGAATTATTCCTTTGGAAGATTTTGATCCAAGTCCCATATTGAAGGACGTCAAATTCCTCGAAATCAATATGTATATGAAACATTAACCGAGGTTATAGGATTGCAGTCTTAGGTCAAGACTCCCGCTGTAACTACCAAAGAGAGGGATATCCGAACCCTCCTTCTAAATACCAAATATTGAATATATATACTGAAAAACCATCTTATGAGTCAATAGATATATCTAAAATCCAAGGTTATTTTCCTTAAGTTAATTCAAAAAACTCTATTATTATGTAATATTCTTTGAAATTTTAATATGAAGTATTTCTTTTCTTCTGAAATGATTTCTCTTTTTGAAAAGATACGATCAAATTGCATGATAACATTCGTAGTGCTGACTAGAGAAAATCTTATGATACCCCAAGAAGTTGTTCCTACCCTTAATGTTGCTAAGATCCAAGAAAAGAAGTTCCTGCTTAAGCAAATCAAACCACATGATTTTGATGGCCAAGGCAAAAATGTTGAGGCTGAAGCAGAAATATGGGTCGAGCCTATGGAAGATTATTTCATTGCTGTTGGAATTACCCCAGCTAATCAAGTAATGATCAGCAAGTTAAAACTAACAGGAGAAGCCCAAATTTGGTGGAAACAATGGTGTAAAGACCAAGGAATCTCTAAAGCATCTGTTAGTTGGGACGTATTAAAGGATGCAGTGCGAGGCCGGTATCTCTTGCAAGCATACTGCACATAAAAGATGAATGAATTCTTTGGTCTCTAAAGCAACTTGGAATGACACTGGAAGCCTATTACTAGAAATTTGTAACACTTCTCAAGTATGCACCATCTATGGATATTGCACAGCAAGTATCCAAGTTTTGCCACAGATTGGGTGATCCCCTAAACACACGGCTTGAAGCAATGTGTCCATCTGACCTCCAACACGCATTGATAAGAGCAAAACCAATTGTACAGGAACTCCAATCCAAGCCAAGAAATAATAAGCCTTGGAATAATAAGCTCCAAAACAAAAATATGTCTAGGGACTATGCAAAAAGAGCCCAAGGTCAATTCCAATCTCTTAAAAGTAAGAAGGCTAAGACATCTGCTGTGGGAAACTTTATTCCTTCTACTACTGCTGGTAATAAGGATGCTTTCAACTGCTATTCTTGTAACAAACATGGCCACATCTAAAGGGGATGCCCAAAACTCAAACAAAACATACGCCAAAGCCAGTTCCGTAACAACCAGAGTCCGTGGATAGCCACAGCTAGAGGAAGAGTTGGCAGCATAACCCTCAAGGAAGTAGAAGATGATGAAGGTCCCACTTTGGAAACCAACATGGAGAGAGAAAAATTTCACGCCTCTCTCAACAAGAAGGGACCAAGTTGGTAGTTCTCAGTGTTTCGAACACCATCAACCTATAATGGTAAACCCTTTAAATTTTTGATTGATTGTGGAAGCACGCATTCATTCATATCACCAAGGTGTGCTAGAAAACTAGACATAGACACAGTGCATGCACCTGGGCTGATAGTTGAGTTAGGTGATGAAAAAGGAGTTTCCCCAATACAACAGACAAGTAAGGTGGAGTTTAATATGGGTGGCAATCAAACCAACATGCATTTTAGAGTGATGAATCTAGGAACCTATGAGTGCCTGTTAGGAATGGACTGGTTAATTCCCAATTATTCTCATATTCATTATGAAAAGGGCCAAGTCACATTCTTGAATCTTGTAGGACAATAAGTGACCACACAAGGAGAAGAAGGGAAACCAAAGATTCAATTAGCGAAAGCTTCTTGGATTGTTAAAGGTTTAAGAAAAATCTCACCCGTATACCTAATCAAATTAAATAAGACTAAACAGGATAAATAAGCTGAAGATGAACCGTCATGGCTTAGGGAATATGCTGACATATTTCCTGAAGAATTAACTAAACTTCCACCATAGAGAGAAGTCAACCACAAAATCAAGCTAGTACCAGGAGCTACACCAATTGCAAAGCAACCATTTCAAATGTCCATTTTGAAAGCCATAGAACTAAAAAAATAACTCAAACAGCTCTTAGATCAAGGACATAGTGGACCCAGTAACTCACCCTGGGGAGCTCCGATGTTATTTTAGAAGAAGAAGGATGGGACTCTCCGTCTCTACATTGATTATCGAGGGCTATCAAGTAACGATCAAGAATAAGTATCTGATTCCAAGGATCAACAAACTACTTGATCAACTACACGCAGAAAAGATTTTCTCCGAGATTGATCTTAGATCATGGTATTACCAAATCAGGATCAAGCAAGAAGATATTCCAAAAATCACTTTTAGCACAAGGTACGGTCATTAAGAGTTTATCATAATGTCGTTTGGACTAACAAACGCACCCGCTACCTTCAATAGATTAATGCAAGTTATCTTCAAACCTTATCTTGATGATTTTGTCTTGGTATTCTTTGACGACATCTTAACATATTCCATGGATGAAGGATATCACGAGTCACAATTGCGGACAATTCTTGAGACAATGGGACTCACAAGCTGTATGCTAAGAAGAAAAAGTGTGCATTCTTCAGGAAGCAAATTGAGTATTTAGGGTTTATAGTTTTAGCAAAAGGAATTTCAGTAGATCCAGCCAAGGATGTACAAGACTGGCCACCTTCAACCACCGTAAGTGAAGTTTGTAGCTTTTTGGGTTTAGCAGGATGGTATCAAGTCTTTATCAAGAATTATGCCTTGATTGCTGCACCCCTCACCAACCTACTCAAGAAGCAAGTTGTCATTAAATGGACCCAAGTTGAACACTCTAGCTTTGACAGGCTCAAGCTAAGCTTAGTCATGGCTCTGATTCTCAAACTACCCAATCTTAGCAAAGAATTCAAAGTGGTGACCAATGCGAGCTCTCTTGCTTTGGATGCATACTCATGCAGGAAGGACATCCAGTAGCATATTCCTCCGGAAAATTGAAGACTCGTGAGGAAAATTATGCTATCACGACCTAGAATTACTTGCAATTATCCATGCCCTTAAGTTATGGAGACATTATCTGCTCGAGAAGAATTCCTCACTGGTAACCAACATAAAATTCTTAAGTGGACCTTCACTCAACCAAATCTAAATATGAGGCAATGTCAATGGATCAAACTCTTGCAAGAGTATGATTTTGAGATCAAATATAGACCAAGCAAAGAGTATGTAGTTGCAGATGCTTTAAGACGCAAATCATTTCTCAATACACTTATCATAAGAACCCCCTAGCGCTCAAAATCTAGTTGTAATGATATCAATGCCTAGCAATCTGATCATTGAGCTAGCCAAGGAGAAGGCAAACAATGATCCCAAATATCAGCAAAATGCGGAAGGAAATTCAGAATAAAGAAAAAAATTCTAAGCTTAAGACAAAGTATCTTAACTTCTCTGTTGACGAAGGGCTTGTCTACTTCAGGACAAGATTATGTATTCCTTCAAGTCAAGAACTTAAGAAGAAGATACTATGGGAAGCTCATGATTCCCCATTTTTAGGACATCTTGGCTATGCCAAAACTCTCAATGCAATTAGGAAAAGCTATCATTGGGAGAAGCTCAAAGGTGATGTACTTAAATATGTAATCAAATGCTTGAGTTGCCAACGAATAAAAGCCAAACGAGTTAAGCTTCCAAGAAAGCTAAAACCACTTGATATTCCTCAAATGAAATGGGAATTCATTAGTATGGATTTTGTAGTTGGATTACCCCTTAGTTCAAGGAGGATACAATTTGATTACCCACCTTATTCCAGTCAAAACTAGCTACAACGCATCAAATATTGCCAGGATATTTGTTAAATAAATCTTCAAACTTCATGGACTACCAAAGAGAATTATCATCCATTGTGATTCTCTATTCACTTTACATTTTTGGAGGGGATTATTTGAAGCTCTTGGTATATTGAGATGACAAGTTCAACACATGCGGACATTAATGATGGACCGCCTGGTTAGATGCGTCCACACGTCTACACTTAGCACGTCGGTGGTCATTATGACTCTCACATGGCCACTAACTCATTACTTATTATATTCAGGTTGTTACACCTATTTATAGCTGGCATAGTTATAGCGCCAGTCGACTAGTGTAGTCGGTTATGCATTGTTTGACTTAGTAGGCCACTTTCCTTTATGTTGTATCTTATCTATACTTTGTGTACATTGTAAAGTGTGGAAGAAGAAGAAAAAACTAGCAAGAAAACGTTTTGGCCTCCATCTCTCTTCTTGTCTCTTGAGTGAGCTTCTCCTTATGCATTCTGTGTGTGTTCGGCACAGCATCTTGAGCAAGTCCCCCCACCACGCGATTCGTGACACGGTATCAAAGCTGCACCACTAATTGAGGCTGGTTTTAAAGGCTAAAACAAAGGAGAGGAGCCAAGGATTCGAGCAAGCAAGGAACGGGTAAGAAGCTCTTCCGTTCTCTACTTACTTCTCTTAGACAGTGCCTGTGGAGGCACCGAAAGCAGGGCAGAGCAAAAATCTCAGATTGCAGTGAGATTTGGTGTGCGCAAAGAGCATTGTGTATTCTACAGGTATTTTGGCCATCCAAGGTCATTTCAGGCCGCATTTTAGACTCGCAAGGTTGCAGACAGCAGTTTGAGGTATTCTGCAATTTCAGCTATGTCTGTCGTATACAGGTGCACATGTTACAGATTTCAGATCTGTAAGTTCAAATGTGTTTACCAGCGAATAAACACAAGGTTTATGTACAAACTGGTTGCAGATTGCATGTATTGTTGAGCAAACAGTGAAAAAGGTTGTCTAGTGTATTGCTGTGTACTACAGGTCGAGGGTTGCAGAAGATTTGCTTACTGTTTGGTATTAGTTTTGTGATAATGGCAGAAAATAGTGGAAACCCCATCATTGAGAAGCTTGACAAGAACAACTACCCTTCATGGAAGTTCCATGTCACGAACTTTCTTATTGGAAAAGGCCTCTACGAGTTTGTTTCACGTGAAGAAAAGGAGCCAAAGGTGAGTGATCCTCCAACTGTAGAAGAGACAAAGGCACGGAAGGAATGGAATGCAAAAGACAAAAAGGTCATGTATTGACTATCTACATTAGTTGACAATAATATGTTGGGACATATTAGAGATGCAGAGAATTCATATGCAGCTTGGACCATACTTGAAAGTATTTTTTCAGTAAATACAAAGGCACGAAAGATTCAACTCAAGCAAGAGTTGAATACATTGAAGAAAGGGAAGATGTCTATCAATGAGTATGCACTGAAGGTAAGGAGCAATGCAGATGCCTTGGCAATGATTGATGTAATGCCTGATGATGATGATTTGGTGTCGTCTACCTTGGGTGGACTTAACAATGAAAAGGCTTGGAAGTCTTTTGTAACTTCCATATATGTCAGAAAGCCATTTCTAGATTTCGATGAGTTGTTCTCCCTTATGATCACTGAAGAGATCAACATGTAGAGTGAGACATCTAAAAAAAATGGTGAACAAGTCCAAGCTTTCTACTCCAGTTCAGGAAGGGGACGTGGCAGGTCCTCTTGAAGAGGCCGTGGTACAGGACGTGGTAGTGACAACTAGCAAAACAGATTGAATCAGCAATTTGGCGATATGCAGGTTTCAGGAGATCGTGGTAACTTTAGAGACAGGGGGAGCTTTAGAGGAAGAGATGGATGGCAGAACAGAGGTTCTAACAACTCTGGTATTGTGTGTCACTATTGTGGCAAAATAGGTCATATTGTAGCCCAATGTTATGCTAAGAAAGATGATATTCACAGTGGTAAGTTACAGCAAGGAAACTATGCATCGTCTTCACGATAGAATGAAGACAAAAATGAATGTCTGTTTGTTATGCAGCATATGCTAAATGTTGTTACAGGAAAGGGAACATATGATGATGTTTGGTATGTTGATTCAGGTGCATCCAATCATATGACTAGCCATGCAGAATGGTTTGGAGAGATGTAGGATTTGCAAAATACAGGTTATGTGCATACGGGTGATGATTCATGCCACCCAATTTCACACATTGGAAAAGTTCCCTTGTCCTTGCATGATGGTAAGACAAAGAGTCTTTCAGATGTATTACATGTGCCATCTATTACAAAGAACTTGGTGTCAGTCGGTCACATGGTAGAGCAAGGGCTGCAAGTCAGATTTAATGCAAAGGGTTACTTTGTAGAAGACTTCAATGACAAGTGCAAGTTGGTTGCAAAGGGAAGTAGAGTTGGACGTATGTTTACTCTAGATGCTGGAATTCCTACTATGAATGCTGCTATGTATGCTAAAGGAAAATGTGTTGTTGCAGATATTGAAATTTGGCACAAGCGCATTGGACATGCAAATGTACAAAGGCTGAAATTAATGTAGTCCAAAGGGTTGGTTACAGGTTTGTCTACATTTAGAATTGCAAAATTTCATAAGGTATGCGATGTTAGATATGATCAATGCCCCACCCTCATTAGGTACTACCAATGATCCATGGTGCTCAAAGTTGTAAGGCCCCCATTATGAGGAGAAGCCAAATGTGAGCCCGGACATTGGTTGAGTCCTGACTTGTATATCAGATGAGGTCTATGTGACCGGATGGCAAAAAGGTGACTGTTGTGGGTCTAATCTTTGGGTTAGACGGAGTGGTTAAGCTGGTAGCAACTCGAGGCACATTGCACCGGCCCGATGGTAAAGGGAATATTCCCTGGAATATTCCCTGGCCGACTAGTGGAGGCTCATATGGTAGGTCGGTCAGCAGGCCGACCTAACGACCTTCGCGGGCTATAAAAGCTAAACCCCTTCGCAGCCATCTTACACTCATCTTTCACCCAGTCAGAGTTGTTGTTCCAGCTAGCCTTAAGCTCTTCACCTATCTTCTGTCTAGATCGCCATCTAAGCTTCATTCATTGGAAGCGCACGGGTGGACAGAGCCATCTTTGTATCAGTTGTTTGGAGTTAAAGAATTTTACTGATTCTCCTCTTATCTGTTGTGTACTCTCTATCTCTTTCTCAGATTCTGTTCGCTGCGCCGTGTAATATTTTACATGGTATCAGAGCCCAGGGGGCTCTAGAGATCGGAGAGCGTGCAAGAGGCAAAGGCTTCAACAGCAAAGAGAAACGATGTCGACTCCGGGAAGCAGTTCTGGCGCATCAGGAAGCGGTGCAGGAGGTGGTGCTGCTGTACCGGCTATTCAAACACTGAGGATTCGTCCACCAACCTTCAGCGAAGGCAAGTTAGATGGTACAAACTACACCTTGTGGAAGTTCAAAATTACTACTATCCTTGATTCTTATGAGCTTCTGGAGACTGTGCTGGGGACTGACGCAGAACCACAGCCTACCCCCGACCCATCAAATCCTAGTGTGATGATTCCTCCGAATGCAGATCTTCTACGAGCTTGGAAACGAAGGAATGCAGATGCATTGTGTGCCTTAGTTACAAGCTGTTCTGACAGTGTTTTGACTCTGATTCAGCATACAACCAAAGCGTCAGAGGCTTGGAATGTACTAAGGAGTCAATATGAAACACGAAACCAAACAAGGATTCAAAACTTGGAGAATCAACTAGCAGCGGAGAAGTTTGCTGAAGGAGAGACGGTTGAAGCATTCATCACTCGGATTAAGAATCTGCGCGACCAGATGGCTGGCGCTGGGATACAAAAGACTAGCGAAGAGCTAGCTCGGAGGTGTCTTCGGATTTGTCCACAAAAGTTTGATGGACTAGTAACTGCCCTTAATACTCAGGTGAGACCTCAAGCTTTGACTTTTGAGGAGTTTTGTGCATTATTAATGGAGGAGGAGTTGAGGCTGAAAGCCCGAGAAGGAAGCAACAATGGAGATGCTGCATTCTCTGCCAATGCAAAAGGCAAAGGTGTTTCCTCCACCAAAAATGATGGTGACAAAAAGAAAAAGGGCGGCAAGAAGAAGTTTCAAGGAGAGTGCTTCTACTGTAAGAAGAAAGGACATGCGATTGCAGATTGTCGTGTCAAGAAGGCAGATGAAAAGAATGGTACCCTTAAAACTAAAGGGAAAGAGACAGCCAATACGGCTGAAGCAGAGTTGGAATTATTCATGGCGACCATTGAGGAAGTGTGCTCCTCGGCGCAAGAAGAATCTACCACTGACTCTTGGGTGTTGGATAGTGGGGCCTCCCGTCACATGACCAACAAGAAAGGTCTATACAGTTCTATGCAGCCTCTACAAGAATCCATCACTGTGACGGTTGGAAATGATGCTAAATGCCCTGCTGCGGGCACAGGTACTATTTCTTTTGTTGCTGCAAATGGTGAAGTCAAAAAGCTTTCAAATGTGTTGTATGTTCCCGAAATCAGGAGAAATCTCTTATCAGTTGCTGCCATAACTGATCTTGGTCATGAAGTGAGGTTCAAGAAGAAAGGTGCAGAAATTATTGATAGTGCTGGCACAATTGTTGGAAAAGGAGAAAGAAGGAACAACCTGTATGAGCTAAGTGCTCTTACAGCCACCGCTGGAGTGGGCACAAGTAAGCTTTGGCATGAAAGGTTTGGACACATCGGATTTGCAGTATTGAAGGAGATGCAAAAGCAAGGTATGGTTGCTCACCTACCTACAATAACTGAATTGAAGGAACCATGTGAAGCTTGTATGATGGGCAAGCAACAGAGAAAGGCATTTCCACAAGAAAGCAAGAATAGAGCACATGCTCCTCTAGAGTTGGTGCATGCTGACTTGTGTGGTAAGATGCCTACACAGGCCTTGGGGGGATCTTCTTATTTTATGTTGATTGTCGATGACTACAGTAGGAAGATGTGGGTGTACTTCCTTCGTGATAAGGCTCAAGCTTTTGGTAAGTTTAAAGAATGGCTAATACTTGTTGAGAATGAAACAGGGAAAAGTGTGAAGAAATTTAGAACAGATGGTGGTGGTGAGTTCAACTCAAAGGAGTTTGAAGGCTTTTGCAAGAGCAAAGGGATCAAGCGTCAATTGACGACGCCTCACACACCTCAGCAGAATGGTGTTGTGGAACGCAGGAATCGTACCATTGTGGAGATGGCAAGATGCATGCTAAAGGGCAAGGGATTGCCTAACCATTTTTGGGCTGAAGCTGTTAATACTACAGTCTACATTCTAAATCGGAGCTACACAAAGGCTCTCAAGGGAAAAACACCTCATGAGGCTTACACTGGTAAGAAACCATCTGTTTCACATTTCAGAATTTTTGGATGTGAATGTTATGCACATGTTCCAGATGAGAAGAGAAACAAGTTACAACCAAAAAGCAGAAAATGTATCTTCTTGGGTTATAGTGATGAGCAGAAGGCTTACAAGTTATATGACCAAGAGGCAAAGAAGATCATCGCGAGCCGTGATGTGGTGTTCAAGGAGGAGCCGCATACAGTGGAGGAGGAGAAGGCAAGGTCTTCCACTTTATCATCAAGCGAAGAAGTAGTCCACTATGAACCTGTCCCGAGAGCTATCCCTATCCTTAAGGAGGAGGAAGCATCATCTTCAGATGATGAGGAAAAAGTTCACCAACCTGACATCACCCCACCGGAAAAGCCATTGCCGCGCTGGGTGAAGCAGCTCTATGACCACAATAATCCTATGCCTGCATCTGTTGAGGAGAAGGCAGACGGACCAAGGAGGTCTCAGAGAATAGAGGAGCAAAGGAGGGCTTCTGCTCACATAGTCAACATGGCCTTGATGGTTGAGATTATGAGAGAAGTAAAGGAGCCAACTGACTTAGAAGAAGCACTTGCAGATCCATCATGGAAGGCTGCTATGCAGGCGGAGTATGACAGCATAATGAAGAATGACACTTGGGAGCTAGTGGATCGGCCAGCAAAGCGGAAGATTATTGGCACCAAGTGGATCTGGAAGGTAAAGTACAAGGCTGATGGTACCTTAGAAAAGTACAAAGCTAGACTGGTTGCCCAAGGATTTTCACAAGTTGAAGGGTTTGATTTTCAAGAGTCATTTGCCCCAACTGCCAGAATGACCACTATTCGCACGGTACTTGCAGTGGCTGCCCACAAGAAGTGGCCAATGTACCAAATGGATGTTAAGTCAGCGTTCTTAAATGGTGACCTCAAGGAGGAGGTGTACGTGGCTCAGCCACCAGGGTTTGAGGCCCCCCATTCTGAGAACAAAGTGTGTAAACTGAAGAAGGCATTGTATGGGCTGAAACAAGCCCCCAGAGCATGGTACCAGCGGATAGATAGGTTCTTTTTAAACCTAAACTTCAAAAGATGTGCCTCAGATGCTAACTTGTATGTTTACAGGGATGGTAAAAAGTCTGTAGTGATTGTCCTATATGTGGACGACCTTCTTATTACAGGTGACTATGAAGATATGATCAACCAAACTCGAAAGGCTTTGAGTTTTGAGTTTGAAATGACAGACTTGGGCTTGCTGCACTATTGTTTGGGGATTGAAGTCTGGCAAGAGCCAGGAAAGATCTTCATCTCTCAGAAGAAGTATGCATGGGAGATCTTGAAGGCATTTGCCATGACCGAGTGCAAGGAGATAGCTACACCTATGGAGGTGAATGTAAAGTTATCCGTTGAGGATACATCAGCACTAGCAGACATTGGGAGGTATAGAAGGTTGGTCGGCAGTCTAATCTACTTGTGTAACACCAGACCAGATATCAGTTTTGCTGTTGGTGTTTTGAGCAGGTTCTCAAACAAACCTCATGAGAGTCATTGGAAGGCTGGGATGCGGGTGCTCAGATACTTGAAGAAAACTCTTGACTATGGTATCACATACAGTTTCGGAACTTCTCTTGTGGGGAACTGTGACTCAGATTGGGCAGGAGACATTGATTCCAGGAAGTCAGTTTCTGGTTATTGTTTCTCTTTGGGTTCAGGAATTTTCTCTTGGATTAGTAAGAAGCAACCAACAGTGGCATTGTCTTCTACCGAAGCAGAGTACAAGGCAGCTTGTTTTGCTGCATGTGAGGCCGTATGGTTGAGAAGGATTCTATGGCATATGGGAGTGCAGGATGAAGAACCAACTGTGCTGAGATGTGACAATCAGAGTTGCATCGCCATTGCCAAAAATCCAGTGTTTCATGCACGCACCAAACATATAGAGATCCAGTATCACTATGTGCGTGATTTGATGGAGGATGGGATAGTGGAATTGGTCTACTGTCCAACAGAGGAGAATGGAGCAGATATCTTCACCAAAGCACTTATGAAGGATCTGCTTCAAGTTCATCTTCAGAGACTCGGCATTGGGCCGAGGAGATAGTTCACCTATGGGTGGACATTGAGGGGGGGTGTTAGATATGATCAATGCCCCACCCTCATTAGGTACTACCAATGATCCATGGTGCTCAAAGTTGTAAGGCCCCCATTATGAGGAGAAGCCAAATGTGAGCCCGGACATTGGTTGAGTCCTGACTTGTATATCAGATGAGGTCTATGTGACCGGATGGCAAAAAGGTGACTGTTGTGGGTCTAATCTTTGGGTTAGACGGAGTGGTTAAGCTGGTAGCAACTCGAGGCACATTGCATTGAGTTACGTGGTAAGGGAGTTAAAAGGGGCCCCTATTGTGGGGTCCGGGGGCCGCGGAAGCGGCCCCTGGCTGGGGGGTCCCAGGGGGGCCAGCGGCCCCCCTGGCGGGGGTCCGGGGGCAGCGCCCCCGGCCCGATGGTAAAGGGAATATTCCCTGGAATATTCCCTGGCCGACTAGTGGAGGCTCATATGGTAGGTCGGTCAGCAGGCCGACCTAACGACCTTCGCGGGCTATAAAAGCTAAACCCCTTCGCAGCCATCTTACACTCATCTTTCACCCAGTCAGAGTTGTTGTTCCAGCTAGCCTTAAGCTCTTCACCTATCTTCTGTCTAGATCGCCATCTAAGCTTCATTCATTGGAAGCGCACGGGTGGACAGAGCCATCTTTGTATCAGTTGTTTGAAGTTAAAGAATTTTACTGATTCTCCTCTTATCTGTTGTGTACTCTCTATCTCTTTCTCAGATTCTGTTCGCTGCGCCGTGTAATATTTTACATGCGAAGCATGTCAGTTTGGTAAGCAGGCAAGACAACCCTTTTCACATGACAGAGATGTAAGCAAAAATATCCTTGATGTTGTGCATATAGATATTTGGGGGCCTACACAAAATGTATCTCTTGAAGGCAGTTCATACTTTGTCACATTCATTGATGATTGTTCTAGAAAGTTGTGGGTATATTTTATGAAGGAAAAGAGTGATGCGTTTGAGCACTTTAGAACTTTCAAGGCTGCAGTTGAAAGAGAAACAGGCTTGAAAGTAAAGTGCTTGAGATCAGATGGAGGGGGAGAGTACCTCTCGAATGAGTTCAGTGATTTTCTGAGGTCTCATGGGATAAAGAGACAATTGACATGCAGCTATACCCCACAGCAAAATGGGATTGCAGAAAGGAAAAATAGGCATATTGCAGAAGTTGCATGCGCCTTGATGGTGGCTGAAAAGAATATGCCTAAGCATTTTTGGTATGAGGCTGTTCATACTGCTGTTTATATTATGAAGAGAACTCCCAGAGCTGCAATTCATGGTATGACCCCCGAAGAATGTTTTATAGGTAAGAAGCCTGATGTCTCACACTTGAAAGTGTTTGGTTGTATTGCATATGTTCATGTGCCAGATGAGTTGTATTGCATATATTCATGTGCCAAATGACTTACGGAAGAAACTAGATCCAAAGGCCGAAAAGTGTGTCTTTCTTGGATACTCTTTAGAGCAAAAAGGGTATCGTTGTTATAACCCTGTCACATGTAAGTTCAGAGTGAGCAGGGATGTCATCTTTGATGAAATGAGCAGTTGGTATGCATCTAGTGGTGATGCATTGAATGATGATGATGATCATGACACTCATGTGCAGAGGCTGAAAAGCAAGAATCACGGACTCTTAGTGGACCAGAGACATCATCTGGTAGTCCTTGGTCTAGGAGACTAAGGAGTAGCTCTACATCTTCAGGTGCATCTAGTAGCACTTCAGGTAAAGACAAAGGAAAGAATAAAGTGTCTGATGGCATTGATGCAGTTCTTGATGGAGACTCCAGTGGCTCAGAGAGCTTTGATGATGAGCTTGGCATTCCTTCAGTGAGGACTCTAGGTGTGCAGAGAGCACGTGTCAATGCAAAGACTCCATTGAGTGATCCAGTGGTACACAGGTCTAGCAGGGTGAGATACCCTGTTAACAGATTTGGTTTTGAAGGTTATGCAGCTCACCATTATGCTTATATAGTGAAAGTGATTGAGGTTGTTGAGCCCACATGTTTTGAGGAGGCTGTTGGTCATGCTCATTGGGATGCAGCAATGGATGAGGAGATCGCTACATTAGAGGCCAATAAGACTTGGGATCTAGTATCATTTCCGAAGGGCAAGAAAGCTATTGGATGTAAGTGGGTTTATAAGATTAAGCACAATGCAAATGGTTCTATTAGTAGGTACAAAGCTAGGCTGGTTGCAAAAGACTATGCCCAGACATATGGCATAGATTATGAAGAAACCTTCAATCCAATTGCTAGGATGGCAACTGTCATATGTGTGATTGCTTTGGCAGTAACCAAAGGTTGGAGGTTGCAGTAAATGGATGTGAAGAATGCCTTCTTGCATGGTGATTTGTAGGAAGAAGTGTATATGGATCAGCCAACAGGTTATGAAGATTTAAAGCATCCCACGTATGTGTGTAGGTTGAAGAAGGCGCTCTATGGGCTCAAGCAAGCACCTAGAGCATGGTCTAACAAGATCAGAGAGTATCTTGTGAATATTGGTTTTTATGTTTCTGATGCTCATCACTCACTTTATGTGAGAAAGGGAGATGCAGGTTTGGTCATCATAGTCATCTATGTGGATGACTTGATTATTACAGGTGATAGTGATAGTGGGATTACTGAAGTCAAGGACTTTTTGAAGAAGAAGTTTGAGATGAAGGATTTAGGTGAGCTAAGGTACTTTCTTAGCATTGTGGTGATCAGATGTGATGATGGTATATGGTTGTCCCAAAGACAGTATGGCTTGGATATGTTGTCCAAGTATGGTATTACAGCATATAAACCACTTTCAGTCTCGTTGGAGCAGAATGTAAAGCTGAGTGTTGATGTTGGGGATGAGATAGAAGACCCTACTATGTTTAAGAGGATAGTGGGGAGTTTGATCTACATGACCATTACAAGGCCAGACTTGAGCTACGTTGTTGGTCTTGTGAGTCAGTTTATGCAAGTACCTAGAAAGCCACATTTGGATGCAGTCAGACGCATATTGAGATATGTGAAGTCCAGATTACATTATGGACTTTTCTATGAGGCAGGTACAAATGTACAGGTGTTTGGATACACAGATGCAGATTGGGCTGGTAGTATGTCTGATAGAAGATCTACTAGCGGATACATGTTCTCTCTTGGTAGTGCAGCAGTTACTTGGAGCAGCAAAAAGCAATCTACAGTTGCTTTGTCCAGTACAGAGGCTGAGTATAGAGGTGATGTTGTTGCAACATGTGAGGTAGTATGGCTGCAAAAGTTATTGGTTGATTTAGATGTGCAGGTGGAAGGTCTAGTTGTCATTTATTGTGACAACATGAGCAGTGTATAGTTGGCTAGGAACCTTGTGTTCCATGCCAGGACAAAACATATTGAGGCACACTACCACTTTGTGAGAGAGAAGGTACTAGCAGGTGAGATTGATTTGGTGTATGTCAGTACACAGGATCAGATAGCTGACATCTTCACGAAGGCATTGGGTACAGAGAAGATTCAAAAGTTTTGAAACTTACTTGGAGTTGCAGAGATGCAGTTGAGCTTGAGGGGGGGTGTTGAGATGACAAGCTCAACACATGCAGACATTAATGATGGACCACCTGGTCAGATGGGTCCACACATCTACACTTAGCACGTTAGTGGTCATTATGACTCTCACATGGCCACTGACTTATTACTTATCATATTTAGGTTGTTACACCTATTTATAGCTGGCATAGTTATAGTGCCAGTCGACTAGTGTAGTCAGTTATGCATTGTTTGACTTAGTAGGCCACTTTCCTTTATGTTGTATCTTATCTATACTTTGTGTACATTGTAAAGAAGAAGAAGAAACCAGCAAGAAAACGTTTTGGCCTCCATCTCTCTTCTTGTTTCTTGAGTGATATTCTCCTTGTGCATTATGTGTGTGTTCGGCGCAGCATCTTGAGCAAATCCCCCCACCACGCGATTCGTGACATGGTACACAATTTTGTTTAAGTACAGCTTATCACCCTCAACTTGATGGGCAAATAGTAAATCAGGTCATTGAATACATACTTAGGGCATATTGTTGCAAAGAACCCAAATGGTGGATACAATATCTACCTTTGCTAGAATTTGCTTACAATGTGTCCTATCATTAGAGCATTCAGATGAACCCATTTCAAGCTCTATATGGGCAAGAATGCCTAACTCCACTAAACTTCTCTGACCCTACTTGAAGGTTGAAGCTTCTAAGAAGATGCTTGAAGAGATGGACAAACAAGTCAAAACCATCAAGCAAGATATACAAGTTGCCAAGGATTGGTAGAAAGCCTATGCTGACCTAGGGAGAAAAGAGTGAATCTTCCAAGAAGGGGATAAGGTTTTTATCCGTGTATGCCCAAATAGGAGTTCTTTATCCCTGGGAAAATTCAAGAAGGGGACAAGGTTTTTATCCGTGTACACCCAAATAGGAGTTCTTTATCCCTGGGAAAATTCAAGAAGCTAAGCCCAAGATATAGTGGACCTTACAAAGTCATAAAGACTCTTGGACCTAATGCTTATAAGCTGCAACTTCTTAAAACCCTAAAAGTTCATGATGTATTCCATATAAATCTCTTGAAGACCTATGTACCTAATCCTCATCATATTCTTGATGATCAACAAGTTGTAATGTCGAGCCAAGGTATACTTGAACTTCAACCTAATAGAATCTTAGATGTAAGAGAAAGGATCCTTAGGAATAGGACCCTTAGAGAATATCTCATCTAATGGAAGGATTATACTGAGAAGGATGCCACTTGGATTGATGAAGAAACCCTACGTAAACAACAACCCCAACTTCTTTCGAGATGAGGACATCTCAATTCCTCTAAGGGGAAGAGGATGTAATGCTTTTACATAAGCTTTTTTTTTCGTCCAAAAAAAAAGAAAAAACGGCTAACAGCTTGATGAATGTCAACCTAATCAACAATGTCTTCATCATCATGAACATCAACATCCTCACGAACATCAGCATCCTCCTCATCACGGACATCAACATCATCACGTTGTAAACTGGGAGAAATAATAACTCCCCCCCAAAATAAATTACACATAAAGTTAACGTGCTTTTGATCAGTGGCCCCTCTTCAAAACTATAAATTAAGGGCATGGAGATAACCAAGAAGAACAACAAGGGAAATCTGGATGAGGACAAGATGCTGATCGAGAGGAGGAGACTCTGTTCCGCAATTCCAAGATGGAGACTCTACTTTGTCAACTCGAAAGGAGGAGACTCTACTCACGATACGAGGAGACACTATTCTATTCAACCCAAGGAGGAGGGGATAGGCTAAAGGTCTTTCATCCTCTTCTACTCTAATCTGAGAAGGCAAGATGCTGAAGAACCCTATCCCGATAGAAGTCGTACCTCTACTCTCATCCTTACTCTGTCCACTAGAGAGAGAAAGAGAGATCATATCTATTCTCTTGCTCTTGCTCTATACTAGAGAAAGAGCTACTCTTGTTCTTACCCTTACTTACCAAGGTGAGAGAGAGAAGTATTTCTCTCCACGAAGTAAGAATAACCATCTGCGAGGCCTACAACATCAAATCCCACAATAACCATCATCATCACTGAGAGTCTTACACATTTGCTAGCCGGTATTACTACCGTGTTTTTCTTCCTCTACAAATCATATTTTTGTCATGGCCCCAAAGAGAATGAATTCAAAAGTAAAAATAGTGAGTGGCTCCATTAACGTGGAAGCAACAATTGGAGTTGCGAGCACGTGAGTCACTAACGGAGTCACGAGTGCGGATAACAACCCTTTACCAATTGTGATGCCATAGGTTTTTCTAAAAATTTCTATCTGAATTCAATAGAAATAAGATTAGTCTCTTAAGAAATACTGCAATCTTAGACTATTCACTTTGTAAATCATTAGAATATCTTATAGGCTAGAAATTGTTAGGAAAACTATGAAAACCTAGAACTCGAGAAATCATGATGAATTTTTCAATAAAAATTTATTAAGAACGAAATCCTAAAGAAATTAGTCAAGGATATAGTTTTAATCTAGAAGCTTTGATAGAAGATTTTAAAGACTAGAAATATCTCTAAGTTGAAGAAACTGACTTAAGGCCAAGAAACTTGGGTTACAATAATGTCATCATAAACCTTAAACTGAGAAGTTAGAGACCCCAAAATCTAGATACCCTAGTTTAATTCCAAGGGAAAGAGCTCACTGCATGAAATTCAAAGGTCGATTTCTACGAGATTAATCATCACTTGAAAGTTTTATGATTGTTTGAAGTCATAACTTCTTGAAGAAATCAATCTTGTTTGTGATTTTCTAAAATAGATCTTGATTGAATTAAGTATTGTGATAGATAAAATTTGAGGAGCCCTATACCTCCCCCAAGGATAGGTGTTGAATTCCCATACCAAAAGGGGATGTTTTTACTACCGTGGAAGCATGGACTATTGACTCTGATGGCAAGAGGTCTCCCAATAGAGATCTTATTAAGTAGGAGGTGGTTAGGGTGGTAGGGGGGCTCTAGCCAGTAAATCCTTTATGCACCTAGGAACTACTTGGTCCTTTGTATGGCCCAAGTTCGACTTTGGACACCTAAAAATGCTAGCTATAGGTGGATTTGATCTTGGTGACGTGCAAATGCACTGGATGAGGCAACACGTGAAATTGTAATTTTTCTCCTGTATGGGCATGAGAACACACATTATGGAGCATAATCAATGAATTTGTTTTATTTCGATTGTATTTACATGAGTAAATTACACAAATGAACAACTATGTATAAAGGAATTTTTAATTAATGAAGCTATTTTTTATATGTTTCACATAATGTGGTAGGTAATTAGATAACTAAGAAACTTCATAGAGGGAAGTGGGTGGATGGATTCTCGATGAATCCAATCCTATGGTAGGGTAGTCTCGATTA
This sequence comes from Lygodium microphyllum, assembly GCF_053477565.2. Classification (NCBI taxonomy): domain Eukaryota; kingdom Viridiplantae; phylum Streptophyta; class Polypodiopsida; order Schizaeales; family Lygodiaceae; genus Lygodium; species Lygodium microphyllum. The sequence goes on along the minus strand of NC_141157.1, from coordinate 82,145,513 downwards.
GCCAAGAGGTTTCCCAAAAAAAAAAAACACTAGGAAGTATCTCTAGGAAGGGCCAATTCACCAACTTACCTAGGGTTTGGTCTTAGAACCAAAATGTAAATTATCTTAGGGGAAAGGTATGGTGACTGTGCTAGAGCACTTCTAGGGATTTCATAAATCCTTAGTCTGCTACTGGAAAAAAGTGTTGTACCCAAGAGCCATCACTAATCCGTGAGAAGCACCACTCCACCCTAGTGAGCCCACACATCTCAATCTCAGGAGGAGAATAGGAGAGAGAAGAAACCCATGGAGCAACAGGACAATGCGGCAAGAGTCATTGATGAGGAGGGGCAATACCAACCATCTCAACACCAAGAAGCCTTGAGTGAAAGAATAGTTAGTGAGCAGCAAGGCTCAGAGCGCTCAAGCCAAGGGGAAAGAAGGAAGATTACCCTCAAGATCCCCATACGAAAGGCCCGCTCCACCATTGAGGAGAATGCAGAGCTACAAAGGGTAAAAGAGGAGTCAAAAAAACTAGAAGAAGAGTGCCAAAGGAGGTAAGAGGAGGAGGAGGAAAGGCTGAGGAAACAAAAAGGCCCGCTCCACCATTGAGGAGAACGTAGAGCCACAAAGGGTAAAAGAGGAGTCAAAAAAACTAGAAGAAGAGTGCCAAAGGAGGCAAGAGGAGGAGGAGGAAAGGATGAGGAAACAAAAAGAAGAGGATATTTCTCTTGCTATTCGAAAATTCATGGAGCAACCCTCCCAACCTCAAGAATTGGCAATGATGATCCTAGTGGGGGAGGATGTGTCGAGTACAAGCGCAACAGTGGAGGAAGCGAGACCAAGACTAGTGGTGGAAGGTAAGGGCAAAACCCCATTGCACCCCATCCCACCAATCTTGGCCACACTGATGATCACCCCAACACAAGGCGCTACAGAGGGGGGAATGTTCAATGAAAGTAACCTCATGGCCTGGGTGCAATACTTAGTCAGCAAGGTACAAGAGATTGCACCTACACCCAGCACGAGAAGGAGCCCCTCTGGCAAGAACTAAGAGACCAGCTACGACTGATACTAAGTCACACCAATTTCCAAAGGTACTCTATTTGGAAGTCTCAACCACTTCAGTACCTTTGGCTATGTGCCATAATGAATATCAAGATGAATTGGTGGAAGAATTTCAAAACCAACTCCACAAGGCAACTAAGGACAAAAAGGCCACCCTTGCTAAGCTTGAAAAAGAAAAGGCTACACTCACACATTACAAGATGGAGCAAGCAAGGGTAGGAAAATGATTTCATTAAAAGAGGCCGTGAAGGCAAGAGAGGGAGAGGAGATTCTTTGAGAGCTATATGAGGAAGAGAGGGAAAATTGCATCTCCTTGGAAAAAATGTGCACCTTCAACTCCCGCAAAAATAAGTGCCTAGAACTAGAAATAAGGAGAGCTGAAGAGGCAAAAAGAATAGGCTACAAAGGAGCTACACAATGTATGGAACCAATGGGACAAACAACAAGAAAATAGGTGAGTTACACAATCAGCTACAATCAATTCTTCATGAGCAAGGCATACTTAAAGAGCAGGTGACAAGAAAAACCCATGAGCTCAAGTAAATGAATACAATATTGTAAGATCGAATCAGAAACTTGGCCTACGAGCTTTCCCATGCTGAAGAGTGAGTGTCTTCTAGCAGAAAGCAAAGCTGCAATTGTTGAGACAAGAATGTTGGAGCAACAATGTGTATTCTTATGAACAGTGTTGCATGTCATGCAGCTAGGAGGAGGAGAGATAGTGGAACAACTCAAGAGAAAATTAGAAGTGGCAAGGAGGACTCTATAGTGGCATGGACTACATGATAGGGCACCCAAGACTAGCACCAATTTGGGACTAGAGGAGCAACGTGCTCACCTACTCTTAACTTTCTTAACGGTGCAAGAACTTACTTTGCTAGGACTCAAGGAGCCAAAATGGTCAGTACAACCACTACAACAAGAGCCAATAGGGCCATTCCAAGAGGAAGGACCTGACTTCTAAGCACATCATCAAGAGGAAGAGCTAATACAGGAATCAAACCCCCCTTTTCCACTACAAGAGCAACCAAAGGAGCAAGGGAAGGAAGCAGGACCACCCGAACAAATAGTGGATGCAAGGCACAGGTCCAAGGAGCAAGTGCAAATTGCCCACATGAATTTTTGAGCTAGGACACTACAAGTTCCTCAAGTGCCCATCCCTCAAAGCGAAGAGTGTAATCCCATCAACTAGAGCCAAGAACTTACAATGTGGAAGCAATTGGAGAACCATATCCCCTTTGAGTTCCCTTTCACCTTCCCTCACACATTGGACAGAGTACTATATCCTAGAGTGGTGGAGGATGTCATCAAGCTCTCAGCTAGTCTGGGAAAAGAAGATGGCTCGAGGATTGAAGGAGGCATCCCACAAGGTGGTGGTAGCAACCTGCCAATTACTGGGAAGACAATGCAGTGGAGGTACCTTGTATGGTAGAGGGATATGAGGCACAACCAAGGTGGTGCCAAAACATCTGGGACTCTATCTTAGAGGCCTCAATCTCTTTCTGCAGCACACTACCTTATGAGCAGGATAATCCTATCTACATGCCCTACCCAAGAGTTGATTTCAACCCAAAGGTGCATGGTAGATACAACTTTCCATTGGTCTATAATGTAAACGCCTCAATCCCTGAAGAGAGCGTAATTTTTACCAAAAGGGATCTATGCCCCTGTCTTTTTTTACCTCAATGCTGGGATTGATAGCTATGCAATAGTGCACCTCATGAGATGAGAGCCACCCTCTTGCCAGCATTTTGCATGAACCTCTTAGAGGACATGAGTGATAGTAGATTCACTAGGTGTAGCCACCCATTTTTGTCATCTACTCCACTCGATGTCAAGACCAACTTAAAGGGGTATCTACAAAGTAGGGCATTCCTTCAACAAAGCCCTCAAGCCACTATGCAGTTTGGCCTCGGCTCTACAGCAGGATGCTTCTAGCATGCTCCCTTATTTAAATTCTTTGTTCAAAAAAAAGAGGAGCAAAGAAAGACAAAGAAAATAAAGGAGGAAAAGGAAAAACAAGAGCAAGAAGGGAAAAGAAGATCTCACTTGATGAGTGCCATAATCATTGTACCTAGGGATCCTCAAGTTAGGCACATTCAGTGGCGAAGGTTGGCCGTCTCTATTCCTAAACCCCTAGTCCTTTTTCCCCCACTCCACTCTTTTAGGGCACATCAAGGGCAGTACATACCTAGGGACGTCACACTCACCTATGGTTAGACATGTCTCCCTAAGCTACACTCATTGCACCTCCCCTACGTAATAAACTGGGTCCTCAAGTGTGGGACAACACCCCAGGCTTGCTTACAATTCAACCCAGCTCCCAGTTCCACTAGCACAGACACAATGTACCACATGGTAAGGTAGACACATCCCCTAGGTAGTTCACTTTTATTTTCCTTTTCAAGTAAATGCAACTACGACCAACCACTAGCGTAATCAAAGGCCCCTGTCACCCACTCAAAATACCCTCAATCTCCATAACCTCAACCATTTTTATATGTTCCTCTGCCATGTCCAATCCCCACAAAATCCCATCATCAACCCACAAGGTAAACCTTCAATCACCCAAGAGCTTATCTACAAGTGCCATGGGACTAGCACTTGACTAGGAGGGGATAATGTTAAAGCCCATACAGCCCAAAAAGGAAGACCAAGGAAGCCCAAGTTGGAAATGAAAGATGGCCCCAAGTGAGAAAATTGGAAAAGAATGCAAGCTCATAAAAAAGGCAGGAAGTGTATAATAATGAGTGCACCAAATATTCTAGCAAGGTCAAATATTTTGGCAAAGAAAGCACAAGGCACAATGTGATTCATTTTGTAAAAGAGTGCCATGCTCCCTCTTGTGCAAATTGTAAATATAGAAGGGCATAGGTAAAATAACCGTGAGAAGAAGAAAGACGTGAGGAAAGAAGACCTTGGCTAAAATGGCCGATCATGTAAAAAAGGGGATGGGTGCCTAAAGGGATGAGCGCATGTATAAAAATCAAAAAGTGAATAGAGAAGCTCATTCTTGGTGTGTGGCTAAAGTGGCTCTCTTAAGTCTCTTCTTCTTGCTTGTGCTTGTGCTTGTGTTTGAGAGAGGGAGAGCAAGAGTGTGAGGGAGTGAGTGAGTGAGGATAAGGGACTATAGAGGAGAAGCTCTCCATCTTCTTCTCTTCTCTTCTCTTCTCTCACGTGTGTGGCTATGGAGGATGGAGCTTGGAGGTAGAGAATTGAGATTTCTTGATCTTACATCTCGGATCATGGAGCTATTGGATTGCTTGAGGGAGGATGCTACTTAATCGGGCATCAAGGCAAGCTCACAACACTCATAGGATTGAGAGTGCGTACAGCTATGTGAGAGGTAGCCATAGTTGTTTGGCTTGAAAATCTTGAAGCAATAAGAGGTTTGTGGGTCTTGGTAGTCGAGCAAAGGCTCCCACAAGGTTAATCTCTAGACTAACTATTCATACACTTACTTCCTACTTGGCATTGGCAAAAACCTTTGAGGGTGTTGTCTATTGTTGGGATAAAGGGCAGTGCATGTGTCCACCCATAAGGGCCAGGTTGTTGTACATAGTACATATACCCTCATATACTTATCTAAAATCAATATTTGGCTACTGGAATAATAGGGCTAAATGACATTTTGATTGTGTATCCATTATGTCTTGCTTCTAGACTTGGTCTCAGGCATTCTAAACTAAGTATTCATTATCTTATGGTTGGTGTTATATACTTGGATTTGATTCCAAAATGCATTTGAGTAATGATTAAAGCTTATTTTTAGATCAACTTTACTTATAGGTCTATTGTTGTACATTCAAGACAATTTCCTGCATATTTAGGACAGCATACCTCACTGTCAGGAAATTTGATATTTTTCTATGCAAGAACATTATGGTGATCTTTTGAGCAACTTTGCATGATCTTTGGAGCTCAATCTCAGTCAATTTGAGAGGTTATTTCAATTCTGAATTTTCAGGATAGATTTTTCCTAAATTTCAGGACTACACTTCTAAATTGCAAGACAACCACCTGTATTGTCAAGAATTTCAGGACTACACTCTGTTTTTGTCCAAAATTTGGTATGTTTATTGTCATTGACTGCTTTTGAGGCATTTTGGGCAATGAACTGATGTATGTTCTTGTTGCTACATACTTGGGGATATTCCTAACATACTATTGAGTGGATTTTGGAGCTTCCATTGCTTGGAATTAACTGTCATTTACTATCATACAATTATTTGGCTGTGAATCATGGCTAGCAACAATGACAATCATCTTATGCATATCAAGAATCTTGAAGGAGCACACAACTTTGCAGTTTGGTAAAATCTCTGCTATAATATCTTGTTGCAGAAGAAGCAAGAAAAGCTTATTAAAGTAAAGGGAACAAAACTAGCTGATGTAGAGCAGGAGGATGACTAGGATGAGCTTATGCATATCAAGAATCTTGAAGGAGCACACAACTTTGCAGTTTGGCAAAAGCTCTGCTATAATATCTTGTTGCAGAAGAAGCAAGAAAATCTTATTAAAGTAAAGGGAACAAAACTAGCTGATGTAGAGTAGGAGGATGACTAGGATGAGCTGAATGAGCTTGCACGCTTGACCATTGAGCTACATTGAAGGGTTGGATTTTGCTTATGACGTTTGGAAGAGACTAAAAGAATTGTATCCCTAGAAGAGTACTGCAAGAAAAGTCTATTGGTTGAATAAACTCATGGATTTGCGTACGAAAGAGGGTACTACAATGTCTAATGATGCCAGGAGGCATATTCCACGGTGGATTCTGTGAGGTTTTGCGGTGGATTCTGTAAAATTTTATTACCAAGGCTCATACACAAGGTGGATTCTTTGTGCAAAAAGTCGATGGGGACGCCTATCCTTTTTGGGCGTTTTGTTAATTTAATGTGTAAGTGGGTGATTCCATAGCGGGTGATTCTGCAAAATACATATTTAAATTAATAAACGTTTATGAGTTTAGAGTGCGTACTCGTAATAAATTAAGGTTAGGATTGATTTCTAACCAATTTATTTTTGTAGCTAAAGACTGCTAGGTATTCACTTTTGTCGGTTTAATTGTATTATTTTTCTAACAATTGTGAATGCTTCAGTTGATGTGTAGAGCAAGCAGCGGTGCCAGTGGGAAGCATTGGAGGATAGCATGTATTCAAATTATCATCAATTTTTTATGGGCACGTATCTTAGACATGGCATCCATATTTTGACGTGCTTATTTATCAAAGCACTTGATATTTATTTATTGTTTTTGTATGCTCATGGGCGCACGATTTAAATATTTATTTTGGATATTGTATTTGGGTACTGCCTGACTTCTTGGGCGCCCAATAGCTTTAATTCTTTAGTGGCACAAAAGGAAACACAAAAGCTAAAGCGTGCTAATTGTAAATTGGGCTATTTCTTAAGCTTGAAGATGAATAATAGATATAAAATACATGCTTTGTGGGGTACTCACACAAGGCATGGGGGGAGATTGCACCCAATTGGTCTCTTGTTCATGTCGTGCAAGCTTTCTTCATTGATTTTTGTGCAAAAAGTAGAGTTTTTTTGTTCTTGGGGATCTTCTGACGCTCACTACGCGTGCATACGGTGTCCAATCTGTGCACCAGTCTACTCACCTTAGTGAGTTTAACTCCATTTTTAGCCAACTTGTCGCTTTGAATTTCAATATTGATGATGAGTTCAAAGCTAGTTCTTGCTTTGCACTTTGCCAGAGAGCTGATGTAGAGAGTGCTCTACTCATGGAAGAAATGAATCAGTAGAACAATGCATCTAGTAAATCTTCCAGTGCTTTGCATACTAGAGGCAAATCAAAACAGCAAAAAGATCAATCTGATAGCAAGGGACACAGTAAATCACGTGGTAAGGATGTTGAATGCCATCACTGCGGCAAGAAGGGTCACTTCAAACGTGATTGCTATAAATGGAAGAAAGAGAAAGGGAAGGGCAAGAAGACGGATGACAACAAGGAAGAGAAGAAAGAGAGCCAGTTTGCTAAGAAGAGCAGTGTAAAGATCAAAGAGGTGAATGTAGTTAGCCATGAGAGTGACAGTGGGAATGATGTACTCTTTGTCTCTCCATGTTTCAGTACACATGCTTTGATAACTAGATGATGATATGCACACTTGGATTTTTTATTCAGGTGCCTCTTTTCATGTCACCCCTCACCGTGAGTGGTTTACAAACTATAGAGGAGGTCGACATGGTGTTGTCCATCTTGGGGACAATTATGCATGTGACATTGCAGGCATTGGCAATGTGCAACTATAGTTTTAGCATGGATCTATCTTCACTCTTCAGAATGTAAGGCATGTACTGTAGCTCAAGAAGAGCTTGATTAGTACTAGACAGCTAGATGACAATGGATTTGATACCACCTTTGGCGATGGAAAATGGAAGATTTGCAGAGGATTTAGGGCTATTTCCATAGACTCAAAGAGCGATACTTTGTATCCTCTCCATGTATCTAGTGTGCATGACCATGTTGTTACCATGATGACCAAGTAGCCAAGTGTTTCCTTGTGGCATGGTCAGTTGGGACACATGAATCAAAGAGGAATGAAAGTACTTTCTCGTTTGAGTTGCCTTATCTTTGTTATGCTAATTTTGAGCATGGTGATCATTGTGCTTATGGTAACCATGTGCAGACATCTCATAAAAAGTCTCTTTCACTAAAATCTTTGCCTCTAGAGTTAGTACATTCTAATGTATGTCAGATGCCGGGGTTATCTCTAGGAGAAAGAAATACTTTGTCACGTTTGTCGATGATGCTTCTCGAAAGGTATGGGTTTACCCTATTCATTAGCAAGGATGAATTTCTTGACAAGTTTCAAAATTCTTGGCATTGGTTGAGAACCAGACTGATAAGACACTTAAGTGTCTTTGCTCTGACAATGGTGGGGAGTATGTGTCCAAAGCCTTTCATGCATTTTGTGACACCAAGGGGAAAAAGAGGGAGCTCACTGCCCCTCATAATCCACCCCAAAATGGAGTTTCAGAGAGCATGAATCAGACCATACAAGATAAGGTCTGTACGATGTTGTCTTATGCTACATTACCCCATGGCTTTTGGGCAAAGGCTGTTATGATAGCCATTCATCTTATTAACATGTCACCGAACAAGCTAGTCAAGGTGCACACTAATGATAACCCTGCAAACCTTCTCACGAAAGGTCTTCTAGCAAAGAGGTTTGCCCATTTCCGGTGGCAAATGATGGGTATTGGATAGGTATAGTCTCTTTAGCTTTGTACATACTTGAGAGAAAGCAGAGTTACAACATTGGAATGTGTGCACAAGAGGAAGGAGAGAGCTCAAAGTACAAGAATAATATCTTGTTTAATAAGTTGCTTTCAAGTACAACCTGGGTACACTCTCCCACACTTGATAGTGACCCATAGGCTGTTTATATAGCCTCTGCTAAGCTAGGGTTAGGTTTTTCCCTGTCCTTAAGGCTATTAACACCCATCTACCCTCATACACCCTTGCTTACAGTGGGTTCCTATGCCTATCTTCTAACACCCCCCTCAATGCCAGCGTGGCATTGGATTACAAGGCATGTAAGATATCCCCCCCTTTAAACAATCGGGATGCCTTTATTAATCAGGCTACAAGAGTGTTTTTAGATAGATGGTTTAAAGACTCAAAAAAGTTGATCTTCAAATGAATTGGAGGCATAACTGGCCACCAGTTCTTTGGGTACATCAAGAGTGTTGGGGCATTTACTAGTGATATGCCTTGTCTTCTTGCATTTGTTACATTTCATTTTCTCGAGATACTTCTTTCGACAGTTGTTTACAATATGTCCTTTTTTCTTACAAAAAGAACATCTAGTGAGAACTGTATGTACCAATACTTGATCACGGGAAGTTGAAGATGCTTGACTGTTTATGCCTTCTTTGTGGTTCCTCTTTTCTGCATCCAAACAGGATTGGATGGTACTTGCCAATGTAGGATCTGGAATGTTGGTAAGAGTGGTTACAAGAGTAGGAAACACCTGTTTTACAACTTTTAGGAGAATAGCAATAGCATCTTCTTCATGTATTGGAGCTTGTACTGTACTGAGGCAAGCTATGCCATAAGTCCCTTCATGTGAGAGATGAATTTTTCCAATTCTTCTCTTGATCGATATTCCAAGCTAAAGAATTCAATTTTAAGGAAGATTTTAGTATTTTTACCAATGGCTCCATAGAGCTTTTCAAGCTCATCCCATTTCTCTTTAGCAGTATTTTGTTGATTAATATGATGAATCAATGACTCATCTAAGTGTAACATAATGATTGCCTGGGCACATTGGTCATCCTCTATATCAATTAGATTTGCAAAGTTAATAGCTCTAGTGCCTTGAATGAGAGGCCAATACCCTCTCTCCATCATCTTGTACTTGATAAGTATCTTCCATGGGTGGAAATCTTCGCCATCAAATTTTTGAATTTGAGGACGGACATCAACATATGTTGTGGCCATTGGGAAGGTCTTACCACTTTCTAGAACAAGGGTAGTGTCTAGTCCCTTACAAGTTTGCCACTAAATACGGAAGCAATTCAAAGTTGTAATGAGGAGAAAGGCTAAAAATCATACATATGTAATATTTCAAAATATGACTTTGGTGGTCCTTTGTTAGGAGCAATCTTCTTTCGAGGTTTAATAGTCTTTTTAGGCTTCAATGATTTGAACCTAGACTGGACTTTGGGCTCCTCCTTGTGGTATGGCTCAGTGGATGACCCTTGTGTTGGACAAGGACGGTCTATGATTTCAATGCTTGTTGCTGATGATTTTGAGGAGAGTACAATGGCACTCATTCCTCTAATTTCATTGACCAATATACTTAAGAAGAAATCACTCATCAAGATATGCAATACACTTCTAGTGTATGATGGTCTATGTGTTTATAGTTGTACACATAGCCTTACAACTTGAAGCAAGGTACTTAGTTGTTTTATTTTCCTGATGAAAAACATTTAGATTATGTAAGTATTGACAAGATTGTGGGAGAGAAGGAAGGAGTCTCACTTGTAGCTTTCTTGCTTGCACAATGGGGGAATACACACACAGGTGAAGGCTGAAAAACAATTTTCCTCTTCTTAGTTGTGTAAGCCAAAAAGAACTCAAGTACATAGAAATAGAAGAACCCTATATATGGGTCTCAAACCAAACTCAACTAACTAAGGTGGCATACTAACTGAGCCACGAACTAGAGTAGATAAGGATAGCTGTCATCTAGCTATTATTCCTGGGCGGTGTACCAACCGCATCTGCAAACTGACAAGTCGGTGACATAAATGCACAATGGTCACCTTGGCATATCATGAGTGGAGCTCGATATCTCAACACTCCCCTTCGAGCTCCATCCCAATTCCTACACACCAAGCAGGTCTCTGAACTTGCGCAGCTTCTCTACGCCCAATGCCTTCGTGAATATGTCAGCTACCTGATCCTCTGTGCTGACATAAACTAGATTAATAAGACCTAGTAAAACCCTCTCCCGCACAGAGTGATAATGCACCTCAATGTGCTTTGTTCTAGCATGATAGACTGGATTATTTGCCAAGTGTATACTACTCATGTTGTCACAATAAATGACAACTGGCCCATCTGTAGGAGGCTGATTCATATCATAAAGTAGCTTATGCAACCAAGCTACCTCACATGCAGCCATTGCTGCGCCCCTATACTCAGCCTCTGTGCTCGACAAGGCAACTGTAGGCTGTTTCTTGCTGCTCCAAGTGACTGCAGCACTCCCAAAAGAGAATACATATCCACTGGTAGATCGTCTATCAGAAATGCTACCAGCCCAATCAGCATAGTGTATCCATGCAACTGTATCTGAACCCCAGTCTCATAAAATAGTCCATACTGCAATGTGGACTTCACATACCTGAGTATGCGTCTGGCCGCATCCAAATGCGGTTTCCTTGGAGCTTGCATAAACTGACTTACCAACCCAACAGCATAGCTCAAATCTGGCCTGGTAATAGTCATATAAATCAAGCTTCCTACTATGCATCTGTACATAGTAGGGTCTTCTAGAAGCTCACCTGCATCTGCGCTCAGCTTCACATTCTGCTCCAAAGGAAATGAAATAGGCTTACAGCCTGTCATCCCATATTTGGACAGCATGTCCAATCCATAGTGCCTCTGCAAGAGCTGTATCCCACTTGGTGATCTAATCACCTCAATGCCCAAGAAATAACGCAGCTCTCCCAAATCCTTCATCTCAAACTTCTGCTTCAATAGCATTTTCACATGAAGGATATCTTCATCACTGTCACCTGTCATAATCAGATCATCAACATAAATGACAAGTATCATAATACCTTTCTTTGTTTTTCTCACATAAAGTGAGAAATCTGCCTTGGAAATCTGAAAGCCAATAGTGACAAGATATTGTCCTATCTTGTCAGACCATGCTCTAGGTGCTTGCTTCAAGCCATACAAGGCTTTCTTCAACCTGCAAACAAACTCAGGATGAACGTCATGCACATAACCTGGTTGCTGCTCCATATAGACCTCTTCTTGCAAGAAGGCATTCTTTACATCCATTTGATGTAAAGACCATCCCTTTGACGCAGCCATAGCAATGACTGCTCTTACGGTTGCCATCCTTGCAACCGGACTGAATGTTTCTTCATAGTCAATGCCATATGTTTGTGCATACCCCTTGACTACTAATCTTGCCTTGTATCTATTCACAGAACCATCTGCATTGTGCTTCACCTTATAAACCCACTTACAGCCAATTGCATTCTTACCTTTAGGCAAAGGTACCAATTCCCATGTAGCATTTTCTTCCAAGGCATCCATTTCTTCATCCATGGCTTTCTCCCATTTTTCTTTTCCCATGGCTTGCTCAAAAGAAGTGGGTTCTGGTTCCTGTATCACTTTGACCATATATGCATAGTGAATGGCTGTAAATCCATCATATTTTAGCCTATCCACAGGATACCTAGCTCTGGTAGACCTGCGCAAAGTAGGTTCACTCCCAGGTGGTCTCAAAACATCCCTGGTCTTCCTTACTCCAGGTGTAACAATAGAAGGAATACCCAACTCATCATCAATGCTCTGTTCTGAGCCACTGGATTCACCCTCCACATAAGAGTGACCTGCAATCACATCAAACATAGGCTGATCTACCTTCTCTTTTCCTTTTCATGATACGTGCATACTGTGAAGATTGTGGGAGAGAAGGAAGGAGTCTCACTTGTAGCTTTCTTGCTTGCACAATGGGGGAATACACACAGAGGTGGAGGCTGAAAATAGTTTTTCCTCTTCTTAGTTGTGTAAGCCGAAAGAACTCTCATACAAAGAAATAGAAGAACCCTATATATGGGTCTCAAACCAAAGACAACTAACTAAGGTGGCATACTAACTGAGCCACGAACTAGAGTAGATAAGGATAGCTGTCGTCTAGCTATTATTCATGGGCGGTGTACCAACCGCATCTGCAACTGACATGTCGGTGACATAAATGCACAACGGTCACCCTGGCATATCACGAGTGGAGCTCGATATCTCAACACTCCCCCTCAAGCTCAATCCCAATTCCTGCACACCAAGCAGGTCTCTGAAGTTGCGCAGCTTCTCTACGCCCAATGCCTTCGTGAATATGTCAGCTACCTGATCCTCTGTGCTGACATAAACTAGATCAATAAGACCTAGTAAAACCCTCTCTCGCACATAGTGATAATGCACCTCAATGTGCTTTGTTCTAGCATGATAGATTGGGTTATTTGCCAAGTGTATACTACTCACGTTGTCACAATAAATGACAACTGGCCCATCTGTAGGCTCATGCATATCATAAAGTAGCTTATGCAACCAAGCTACCTCACATGCAGCCATTGCTGCACCCCTGTACTCGGCCTCTGTGCTCGACAAGGCAACTGTAGGCTGTTTCTTGCTGCTCCAAGTGACTGCAGCACTCCCAAAAGAGAATACATATCCACTGGTAGATCGTCTATCAGAAATGCTACCAGCCCAATCAGCATAGTGTATCCATGCAACTGTATCTGAACCCCAGTCTCATAAAATAGTCCATACTGCAATGTGGACTTCACATACCTGAGTATGCGTCTGGCCGCATCCAAATGCGGTTTCCTTGGAGCCTGCATAAACTGACTTACCAACCCAACAGCATAGCTCAAATCTGGCCTGGTAATAGTCATATAAATCAAGCTTCCTACTATGCATCTGTACATAGTAGGGTCTTCTAGAAGCTCACCTGCATCTGCGCTCAGCTTCACATTCTGCTCCAAAGGAAATGAAATAGGCTTACAGCCTGTCATCCCATATTTGGACAGCATGTCCAATCCATACTGCCTCTGCAAGAGCTATATCCCACTTGGTGATCTAATCACCTCAATGCCCAAGAAATAACGCAGCTCTCCCAAATCCTTCATCTCAAACTTCTGCTTCAATAGCATTTTCACATGAAGGATATCTTCATCACTGTCACCTGTCATAATCAGATCATCAACATAAATGACAAGTAGCATAATACCTTTCTTTGTTTTTCTCACATAAAGTGAGAAATCTGCCTTGGAAATCTGAAAGCCAATAGTGACAAGATATTGTCCTATCTTATCAGACCATGCTCTAGGTGCTTGCTTCAAGCCATACAAGGCTTTCTTCAACCTGCAAACAAACTCAGGATGAACGTCATGCACATAACCTGGTGGCTGCTCCATATAGACCTCTTCTTGCAAATCACCATGCAAGAAGGTATTCTTTACATCCATCTGATGTAAAGACCATCCCTTTGACACAGCCATAGCAATGACTGCTCTTACGGTTGCCATCCTTGCAACCGGACTGAAAAAAGACTGAATGTTTTTTCATAGTCAATGCCATATGTTTGTGCATACCCCTTGACTACTAATCTTGCCTTGTATCTATTCACAGAACCATCTACATTGTGCTTCACCTTATAAACCCACTTACAGCCAATTGCATTCTTACCTTTAGGCAAAGGTACCAATTCCCATGTAGCATTTGCTTCCAAGGCATCCATTTCTTCATCCATGGCTTTCTCCCATTTTTCTTTTCCCATGGCTTGCTCAAAAGAAGTGGGTTCTGGTTCATGTATCACTTTGACCATATATGCATAGTGAATGGCTGTAAATCCATCATATTTCAGCCTATCCATAGGATATCTAGCTCTCGTAGACCTGCGCACGCTCTCAAAACATCCCTGGTCTTCCTTACTCCAGGTGTAACAATAGAAGGAATACCCAACTCATCATCAATGCTCTGTTCTGAGCCACTGGATTCACCATCCACATAAGAGTGACCTGCATTCACATCAAACATGGGCTGATCAACCTTCTCTTTTCCTTTTCGTGATACCTGCATACCACTATCTGCATTGCTTTGAGAAGATTCTCCTGATCTCAATCTGCCTATCCATGGCGAAGAATGTGAACCACTGCTAGAGGACGCTCCAGGTCCACTAATATTTTGTGATTGCTGCTGTGAATTCTGTGCAGCATTACCATTTTGTGCATCTACATCATCAATCACATTTACTGGTTTATACCAGCTACTCATCTCATCAAAAACAACATCTCTGCTCACTGTAAACTTACGAGTAGAAGGGTTATAGCATCTATACCCTTTTTGCTGCAGAGAGTAACCAATAAAGATGCACTTCTCAGCTTTTGGATCCAACTTGGATCTCAACTCATCTGGCACATGTACATAGGCAATGCAACCAAAAATTTTCAAATGAGAAATATCTGGTTTCCTACCAGTATACCTCTCCTCTGGAGTCATCCCATGTATTGCTGCAGTGGGAGTCCTGCTCATTATGTAGACTGCTGTAGCAACTACTTCAGCCCAGTAAAAATCTGGCAAGTCTTTTTCATTGAGCATGGCACGAGATACCTCTCCAATATGCTTATTTTTCCTTTCTGCAATTTCATTTTGCTGTGGGGTATGACTGCATAAATATTGCTGCTTTATGCCATGCTCCTGCAAGAACCTTGCAAACTCATTTGAGAGGTACTCTCCCCCTCCATCTGACCTTAGGCATTTTATTTGCAGGCCTGTTTCTTTTTCAGCCATAGCTTTAAGAGTTTTGAAATGCCCAAAAACTTCACTTTTCTTTTTCATATAATACACCCAAACTTTTCTGCTATAGTCATCAATAAAAGTGACAAAATAATGACAACCTCCAAGAGATGCAGCTTTAGTAGTCCACACATCAGAGTGGATTAATTCCAATGGCTTCTTACTCTCTTGAACATGTCTAGGAAATGGTTTCCTTGCCTGTTTTCCAAACTGACATGCTTCACATACCTTATGCATTTCTGCAACCTTGAATTTAGGCAATCCTGCAACAATATTTTGGGCCTGCATTGATTTAAGTCGTTGTACATTAACATGACCAATGCGTTTATGCCAGATATCAATATCTGCAACTACACCGGTCCCATGTGCAAGCATTGCTGCACTCAATTCAGACATGTCTGCATCCAACGTAAACATTCTGCCCTTCTTCTTTCCTTTTGCTATCAAGTGACCTTTATTTTTCATATCCTCAACAAAGCATCCATGAGGATTAAATCTGACCTGCAAGCCCTGTTCAACCATTTGACCAACAGAAGCCAGATTCTTGGTGATATTCGGAACATAAAATACATCAGACAGGTATTTCTTTTTCCCATCCTGCATAGACAAATGAATTTTTCCAATCTGCACAATAGGATGTACAGTATCATCACCAGTCTCCACAAATCCTGGTTTTTCCATTTTCCTTGCATCCTCCATCCATTTTGCATGACCTGTCATGTGGTTTGATGCACCTGAGTCAACATACCACACATCATTGCTTTCTTCTGCACTTGTCACAGAATTGTTCATGTGCTGCACCATAAACAAATGCTCATTTCTGTCATCACCCTGTCTACTGGAAGATGCATTATTTCCTTGTTGCAGTTTTCCATTCATGATGTCATTCTGCTTTTTATAGCAGTCTTTAGCCAAATGACCCATTTTACCACAGTAGTAGCATTCAACATTACTGTTTGCATTTTGGCCTCTTTGCCATCCACCACGACCTCTTTGGCTCCCCCTGCCTCTAGAGTTACCACGTCCTCCTCCATAGGACTGGTTTTCTTGAGTTTGCTGCATATTCTAATTTCTACCACGGCCTCAAAATCGGCCTCCTCCACCTCTGCCTCTACCTCTTCCAGCATTTGAGTAGAAGACAGCTTCTTTTGAAGTTCCTCCTAAAGAAGATGCACCACCATTTCTCTGCTCCTCAGAAATTAGAAGAGCAATCAACTCCTCAAAATCAGGAAATCTTTCACGAACTGAAATGGATATCCGAAACTGTGCATAATCCTTTCCTAGACCATTCAAGGTCACAGAAACTAAATCATCATCTTCCACTGGCGACCCAATGGAAGCAAGTGCATCTGCAATCTTCTTCACCTTCATGTGGTAGTCATTGATGCTCATATTTTCTCTTTGCACATTGTGCAACTCTTGCTTGGCTTGTGTATTTGTGCTATACATCTTTGACAGAGTATCCCATGCCTCCTTTGCCGTACTTGCATCCTGAATATGCACAATCATAGAGTCTGAAATGCTGATAGACAACCAGTACATAACTTTCCTGGCTCTCTCATGCCATGCTTTAAATGCCTGCATTTGCTGTTGATTGGGAACATCAGGAAGAACTGGTTCTTCTTCATTTCCTGCAACAAATTCCCAATATCCTTTTTCCATAAGTAAATTCGTCATTCTAAACTTCCATGCCTGGAAGTTGTTCTTGTCAAGCTTTTCAGTTACAATCTGTGAAAGAGAATCAGACGCCATTACAGAACACTGCGAAAAATTCTGTCACTACAAAGAACACAGCTTCAGCCTCACAAGGGCAAATCTGCAAAACTGACGAAAGTGGTATTTGACCACACAGTCACTTCCTAGTGACGATTTTGCATCAACAGGCAACAGGGATGATTCTGTAACTCCCAATTTCTCTGCGCACAGGCATATGATGCATTTTCTACAGTAACTTTTCACCGACCTGTAGAACAGTGGTCGTACAGCATAAAACAAGGCCTTTTCCTGAGTGCGTGCAGAAAACTTTCGCCTCCAAAACAGGCCCCGAAATGGCCTCAAATCAAAAAAACAGAGCAACCAAGGGCTAAAGCCATTTCCCGCAGCATATATTGTCCTCTTGCTACACTGCGAAGGGCGTCTCAATCTGAGACAATGCACTCTTGAACTTTCCAGCTGTGCTACCTGCAGAGACTTGCTCCCAAAATAGAAAAATGAAAGCAACACTGGTCCTCTTACCAGAACACCGCGAACTTGGCTTGCTTTCTTGAGCTCCTTACCACGAACAAGGCTCTGATACCATGTCAAGATTGTGGGAGAGAAGGAAGGAGTCTCACTTGTAGCTTTCTTGCTTGCACAATGGGGGAATACACACAGAGGTGGAGGCTGAAAACAGTTTTTCCTCTTCTTAGTTGTGTAAGCCAAAAGAACTCTCATACAAAGAAATAGAAGAACCCTATATATGGGTCTCAAACCAAAGACAACTAACTAAGGTGGCATACTAACTGAGCCACGAACTAGAGTAGATAAGGATAGCTGTCGTCTAGCTATTATTCATGGGCGGTGTACCAACCGCATCTGCAACTGACACGTCGGTGACATAAATGCACAACGGTCACCCTGGCATATCACGAGTGGAGCTCGATATCTCAACACATATCACTATCTGCATTGCTTTGAGAAGATTCTCCTGATCTCAATCTGCTTGTCCATGGCGAAGAATAGAGGACGCTCCAGGTCCACTAATATCTTGTGACTGCTGTAGTGAATTCTGTGCAACATTACCATTTTGTGTATCTACATTATCAATCACATTTATTGGCTTACACCAGCTACTCATCTCATCAAAAACAACATATCTACTCACTGTAAACTTACGAGTAGAAGGGTTATAGCATCTATACCCTTTTTGCTGTAGAGAATAACCAATAAAGATGCACTTCTCAGCTTTTGGATCCAACTTGGATCTCAACTCATCTGGCACATGAACATAGGCAATGCAACCAAAAATCTTCAAATGACAAATATCTAGTTTCCTACCAGTATACCTCTCCTTTGGAGTCATCCCATGTATTGCTACAGTGGGAGTCATGTTCATTATGTAGACTATTGTAGCAACTACTTCAGCCCAGTAAAAATCTGGCAAGTCTTTTTCATTGAGCATGGCACGAGATACCTCTCCAATATGTCTGTTTTTCCTTTTTGCAATTCCATTTTGTTGTGGGGTATGACTACATGAATATTGCTACTTTATGCCATGCTCCTGCATGAACCTTGCAAACTCATTTGAGAGGTACTCTCCCCCTCCATTTGACCTTAGGCATTTTATTTGCAGGCCTGTTTCTTTTTCAACCATAGCTTTAAGAGTTTTGAAATGCCCAAAAACTTCACTTTTTTTTTTCATAAAATACACCCAAACTTTTCTGCTATAGTCATCAATAAAAGTGACAAAATAATGACAGCCTCCAAGAGATGCAGCTTTAGTAGTCCACACATCAGAGTGGATTAATTCCAATGCCTTCTTACTCTCTTGAACATGTCCAGGAAATGGTTTCCTTGCCTGTTTTCCAAACTGACAGGCTTCACATACCTTATGCATTTCTGCAACCTTGAATTTAGGCAATCCTACAACAATATTTTGGGCTTGCATTGATTTAAGTCGCTGTATATTAACATGACCAATGCATTTATGCCAGATATCAATATTTGCAACTACAGCGGTCCCATGTGCAAACATTGTTGCACACAATTCAGGCATGTCTGCATCCAACGTGAACATTCTGCCCTTCTTCTTTCCTTTTGCTATCAAGCGACCTTTATTTTTCATATCCTCAACAAAGCATCCATGAGAATTAAATCTGACCTACAAGCCCTGCTCAACCATTTGACCAACAGAAACCAGGTTCTTGGTGATATTCGGGACATGAAATACATCCGACATGTATTTCTTTTTCCCATCCTGCATAGACAAAGGAATTTTTCCAATCTGCACAATAGGATATGCAGTATCATCACCAGTCTCCACAAATCCTATTTTTTCCATTTTTCTTGCATCCTATATCCATTCTGCATGACCTGTCATGTGGTTTGATGCACCTGAGTCAACATACCACACGTCATTGCTTTCTTCTGCACTTGTCACAGAATTGGTCATATGCTGCACCATAAACAAATGCTCATTTCTGTCATCACCCTGTCTACTAGAAGATGCATAATTCCCTTGTTGCAATTTTCCATTCATGATGTCATTTTGCTTTTTATAGCAGTCTTTAGCCATATGACCCATTTTACCATAGTAGTAGCATTCAACATTGCTGTTTGCATTTTGACCTCTTTGCCATCCACCACGACCTCTTTGGCTCCCCCTGCCTCTAGAGTTACCACATCCTCCTCCATAGGACTGGTTTTCTTGAGTTTGCTGCATATTCTAATTTCTACCACGGCCTCCAGATCAGCCTCCTCTACCTCTTCCAGCATTTGAGTAGAAGACAGCTTCTTTTGAAGTTCCTCCTGAAGAAGATGCACCACCATTTCTCTGCTCCTCAGAAATTAAAAGAGCAATCAACTCCTCAAAATCAGGAAATGTTTCACGAACGGAAATGGATGTTCGAAACTGTGCATAATCCTTTCCTAGACCATTCAAGGTCACAGAAACTAAATCATCATCTTCCACTGGCGACCCAATGGAAGCAAGTACATCTGCAATCTTCTTCACCTTCATGTGGTAGTCATTGATACTCATACTTTCTCTTTGCACATTGTGCAACTCTTGCTTGAGCTGCATTTTCCTGGCTTGCGTATTTGTGCTATACATTTTTGACAAAGTATCCCATGCCTCCTTTGGTGTACTTGCATCTTGAATATGCACAATCATAGAGTCTGAAATGCTGATAGACAACCAGTACATAACTTTCCTGGCTCTCTCATGACATGCTTTAAATGCCTGCATTTGCTGTTGATTGCGAACATCAGGAAGAACTAGTTCTTCTTCATTTCCTGCAACGAATTCCCAATATCCTTTTCCCATAAGGAAATTCGTCATTCTGAACTTCCGTGCTTGGAAGTTGTTCTTGTCAAGCTTTTCAGTGACAATCTGTGAGAAAGAGAATCAGACGCCATTACAGAACACTGCAAAAAATTATGTCACTACAAAGAACACAGCTTCAGCCTCACAAGGGCAAATCTGCAAAACTGACGAAAGTGGTATTTGACCACACAGTCACTTCCTAGTGACGATTTTGCATCAACAGGCAACAGGGATGATTCTGTAACTCCCAATTTCTCTGCGCACAGGCATATGATGCATTTTCTACAGTAACTTTTCACCGACCTGTAGAACAGTGGTCGTACAGCATAAAACAAGGCCTTTTCCTGAGTGCGTGCAGAAAACTTTCGCCTCCAAAACAGGCCCCGAAATGGCCTCAAATCAAAAAAACGGAGCAACCAAGGGCTAAAGCCATTTCCCGCAGCATATATTGTCCTCTTGCTACACTGCGAAGGGCGTCTCAATCTGAGACAATGCACTCTTGAACTTTCCAGCTGTGCTACCTGCAGAGACTTGCTCCCAAAATAGAAAAATGAAAGCAACACTGGTCCTCTTACCAGAACACCGCGAACTTGGCTTGCTTTCTTGAGCTTCTTACCACGAACAAGGCTCTGATACCATGTCAAGATTGTGGGAGAGAAGGAAGGAGTCTCACTTGTAGCTTTCTTGCTTGCATAATGGGGGAATACACACACAGGTGGAGGTTGAAAAACAGTTTTCCTCTTCTTAGTTGTGTAAGCCAAAAAGAACTCAAATACATAGAAATAGAAGAACCCTATATATGGGTCTCAAACCAAACTCAACTAACTAAGGTGGCATACTAACTGAGCCATGAACTAGAGTAGATAAGGATAGCTGTCATCTAGCTATTATTCATGGGTGGTGTACCAACCGCATCTGCAACAACTGACAAGTCGGTAACATAAATGCACAACGGTCACCCTAGCATATCACGAGTGGAGCTCGATATCTCAACAAGTATTAGTAGCAATGATGATTAAGAAATGTGCCTTAGTGCTTACAAGAACTCATATGTAGCTCATGTTGCTAGAGATGGTAAATGTCGGTCTTAATGAGCTTGATGATGACCTTTCAAGTAGAGGAATTGCTAAAATGAAGTTCCCAGGTTCATAACTCACTCTGGAAGAGTTAACTCAGTGATTAAAATCATTGTTGATGACAAACATTGAAAAAAATTGAAGATGGATGAAGCTTGAAGCTCCTGGCTATGGTTGTGAGTGACTTACAGTTAGGGTTTGGCTTGTAGCAGCCAATAGAGGTCAAATTTTCCTAATCCCTCTTAGGAGTAGTTGGCCCACTAGGGGGGCTACAAAATCCCTATGGTGGCTGCCTTCAATGTGTCTCCCACAGCCCGCTCTTCAGTACGAATCAGCCACCTACCCAGAACTATGCCATTCTGCGTTTCTTGATAATGCTGCTCACCACGACATCCAATGTCAAGGATTAACATGCCACACTAATTCATCCAGTGCTTAAGAGAAGATCTTCCAAAGAAACCAGAGGCTGAAACCCCTTCTATTGCCCACACTAGCTCCTCCAAGGCCAAGGGATCTTGCTGGCTATGGAGTTTGAAGGTCCAAAATGAGAGAGATGGAGATTGTCTTGTGCACTTAGTGGAGCTAAGATTTGACGAAGCTGAGGGGATTAGAGGAGGCTCTGATACCATGAGAGAAAGCAAAGTTGCAACATTGAAATGTGTACACAAGAGGAAGGAGAGAGCTCAAAGTACAAGAACAATATCTTGTTTACTAAGTTGCTTACAAGTACAACGTGGGTACACTCTCCCACACTTGATAGTGACCCATAGGTTGTTTATATAGCCTCTACAAAGCTAGGGTTAGGGTTTTCCCTGCCCCTAAGGCTATTCACACCCATCTTCCCTCATGCACTCTTGCTTACAATGGGTTCCTATGCCTATCTTCTAACAATAATTAGACTTAGTTGATTCTTTTCCTCTACCTTTGGGCACATTGCCTTTAGGGGGGAGGTTGTTGGGATAAATGGCAATACCTGTTTCCACCCATAAGGGCTAGGTTTTACATAGTATGTATACCTATCTAAATTCATTATTGAGGTACACTCTTCAGTACCACAAATCATGTGTCTCTATCTCTTATCTCTCTCAACCTGCATCTCTACACAAAAGATCCATTGTAGCTAACTCAACATTGTCAAGTTCACACTTGATTTGGACTCATCGATTGGGGGGCTTGCTACTCTTCCTTCCAAGGGAACTTGTCCTACCACCAAGCTAGCCCGCACTATCTCAAACACTTGAGTGTCACGAATCGCATGGTGGGGGGACTTGCTCAAGATGCTCCACCGAACACACACAGAATGCACAAGGAGAAGCTCACTCAAGAGACAATAAGAGAGATGGATGCCAAAACGTTTTCTTGCTAGTTTCTTCTTCTTCTTCCACATACTTTACAATGTACACAAAGTATAGATAAGTTACAACATAAAGGGAAGTGGCCTATTAAGTCAAGCACTGCATAACCGACTACACTAGTCGACTGGCGCTATAACTATGCCAGTTGTAAATAGGTGTAACAACCTAAATATAATAAGTAATAAGTCAGTGGCCATGTGAGAGTCATAATGACCACTAACGTGCTAAGTGTAGATGTGTGGACCCATCTAACTAGGCAGTCCATCATTAATGTCCGCATGTGTTGAGCTTGTCATCTCAACACTCCCCCTCAAGCTCAACTACATCTTTGCAACTCCAAGTAAGCTTCGAAACTTTCAAAGCTTCTCTATACCCAATACCTTCGTGAAGATGTCAGTTATCTGATCCTGTGTGCTGACATACACCAAGTCAATCTCACCTGCTAGTACCTTCTCTCTCACAAAGTGGTAGTGTACCTCAATATGTTTTGTCCTGGCATGGAACACAAGGTTCCTAGCCAACTATATACTGCTCATGTTGTCACAATAAATGGCAACTAGACCTTTCACCTGCACATCTAAATCAGCCAATAACTTTTGCAGCCATACTTCCTCACATGCTACAATAGCAGCACCTCTATACTCAGCCTCTATACTCGACAAAGCAACTGTAGATTGCTTTTTGCTACTCCAAGTAACTGCTGCACTACCAAGAGAAAACATGTATCCGTTGGTAGATCTTCTATCAGACATACTACCAGCCCAATCTGCATCTGTGTATCCAAACACCTGTACATCTGTACCTGCCTCATAGAAAAGTCCATAATGTAATCCGGACTTCACATATCTCAATATGCGTCTGACTGCATCCAAATGTAGCTTTCTAGATACCTGCATAAACTGACTCACAAGACCAACAACGTAGCTCAAGTCTGGCCTTGTAATGGTCATGTAGATCAAACTCCCCACTATCCTCCTAAACATAGTAGGGTCTTTTATCTCATCCCCAACATCAGCACTCAACTTTACATTCTGCTCCAACGGGACTGAAAGTGGTTTGCATGTTGTCATACCATACTTGGACAACATATCCAAGCCATATTGTCTTTGGGACAGCCATATACCATCATCACATATGATCATCTCAATGCCAAGGAAGTACCTTAGCTCACCTAAATCCTTCATCTCAAACTTCTTCTTCAAAAAGTCCTTGACTTCAGTAATCCCACTATCACTATCACATGTAATAATCAAGTCATCCACATAGATAACTATGATGACCAAACCTGCATCTCCCTTTCTCACATAAAGTGAGTGATTAGCATCAGAAACATAAAATCCAATATTGACAATATACTCTCTGATCTTGTGGGACCATGCTCTAGGTGCTTGCTTGAGCCCATAGAGTGCCTTCTTCAACCTGCACACATACGTGGGATGCTCTAAATCTTCATAACCTGCTGGCTGATTCATATACACTTCTTCTTGCAAATCACCATGCAAGAAGGCATTCTTCACATCCATTTGCTGCAACCTCCAACCTTTGGCTGCTGCCAAAGAAATCACACATCTAACAATTGCCATCCTAGCAACTGGACTGAAGGTAATCTATGCCATATGTCTGGGCATAGCCTTTTGCAACCAGCCTAGCTTTGTACCTACTAATAGAACCATCTGCATTGTGCTTAATCTTATAAACCCACTTACATCCAATAGCTTTCTTGCCCTTTGGCAATGATACTAGATCCCAAGTCTTATTGGCCTCTAATGCAGCCATCTCCTTATCCATTGCTGCATCCCAATGAGCACGACCAACAGCCTCCTCAAAACATATGGGCTCAACATCCTCAATCACTTTCACCATATAAGCAAAATGGTGAGCTGCATAACCTTCAAAACCAAATCTGTTAACAAGGTATCTTACCCTGCTAGACCTGTGTACCACTGGATCACTCAATGGAGTCTTTGTATTGACGTGTGCTCTCTGCACACCTGGAGTCATCACTAAAGGAATGCCAAGCTCATCATCCAAGCTCTCTGAGCCACTGGAGTCTCCATCAAGAACTGCATCAATGCCATCTTCTTTCCTTTGTCTTTACCTGTAGCGCTACTAGATGCACCTGAAGATGTAGAGATACTCCTTAGTCTCCCAGACCAAGGACTACCAGATGATGTCTCTGGTCCACTAAGAGTCTGCGATTCTTGCTTTTCAGCCTGCACATGAATGTCATGATCATCATCATCATCCTGCATCACCACTAGATGCATACCAACTTCTCATTTCATCAAAGATGAGATCCCTGCTCACTTTGAACTTACATGTGATAGGGTTATAACAACGACACCCCTTTTTCTCTAAAGAGTATCCAAGAAAGGCACACTTTTCAGCCTTTGGATCCAATTTCTTCCGCAACTCATTTGGCACATGAACATATGCAATACAGCCAAACACTTTCAAGTGTGAGACATCAAGCTTCTTACTTGTGAAACATTCTTCGGGGGTCATACCATGAACTGCAGCTATGGGAGTTATGTTCATAATATAAACAGCAGTATGAATAGCCTCAGACCAAAAATGCTTAGGCATATTCTTTTCAGCCATCAAGGCGCGTGCAACTTCTGCAATATGCCGTGGGGTTTACCTGCATGTGAACTGTCTCTTTATCCCATGAGACCTTAGAAAATCACTGAACCCATTTGAGAGGTACTCTCCCTCCATCTGACCTCAAGCACTTTACTTTCAAGCCTGAACTGCAGCCTTGAAAGTCCTAAAGTGCTCAAATGCTTCACTCTTTTCCTTCATAAAATATACCCACAGCTTTCTAGAACAATCATCAATGAATGTGACAAAGTATGAACTACCTCCAAGAGATACATTTTGTATAGGCCCCCAAATATCTGTATGCACAACATCAAGGATATTTCTGCTTACATCTCTGTCATGTGAAAAGGGTTGTCTTTCCTGCTTACCAAACTGACATGCTTCGCATACATTATGAAATTTTGCAATTCTAAATGTAGGCAAACCTATAACCAACCCTTTGGACTGCATTAATTTCAGCCTTTGTACATTTGCATGTCCAATGAGTTTGTGCCAAATTTCAATATCTGCAACAACACCTTTTCCTTTAGCATACATAGCAGCATTCATAGTAGGAATTCTAGCATCTAGAGTAAACATATGTCCAACTCTACTTCCCTTTGCAACCAACTTGCACTTGTCATTGAAGTCTTCTACAAAGCAACCCTTTGCATTAAATCTGACTTGCACCCCTTGCTCTACCATCTGACTGACTGACACCAAGTTCTTTGTAATAGATTGCACATGTAATACATTTGAAAGACTCTTTGTCTTACCATCATGCAAGAACAAGGGAACTTTTCCAATGTGTGAAATTGGGTGGCATGAATCATCACCCGTCTGCACATAACCTATATTTTTCAAATCTTGCATCTCTCCAAACCATTTTGCATGGCTGGTCATATGATTGGATGCACCTGATGTTAGAATATCAAGCTCTTTCATATGTGTTTGACTGACATGAGCTGGACACAGCTAGTCTAGCTATATTAGTCAAGTATATTAAATAAGTTGGTACTCTAGTCTTTATGGTTGGTGTGAATGGTCCTTCTGGACTTGTAAATACTTGACCTATGTCTTTTCAGTAAAGGAGTAGAATGAGAGAGGAAGCATATTGCTTCACTCTGTGTGTTGCTCTCTATCTGCATCCATGAAAGCTAACATGGAATGAGAGCCATGAATGGGCTCACTGGTGGAATACACTGAAGAAGAAGACTTGAAGATTGACCTGAAGGGCTGGAAAAGGAAGAGGACTGATAGTCATTTCCATCAATGGTCACACAGAGGTATGCATTGTTAAGCATTGGATTCTCATTGCTTGAAGGAGGAGTTGTGGCTTGCTGAGGAGTCTCCCAAGGATTGATTGAGCACTAGTGAGTGCTTCATCATTATAATAATCATCAAATCATGCAACAGAAGAGGTCAGTCCAGCCAGCATGATTGCGCTTGTTTTGCAGGCTGAACTCCATGGTTGGGATTTATTATATGGACTGCTCACCAAGGCTCCATTGAGCATTAACAAGTGTGTGGCTTGTTTGGAGGTTCACCAAGGCTCCATTGAGCATCAACAAGTGGGCATTCATCATCATTACCATCAAATCTGATCTGAATATGCTCTGAACTGTCTCTGTGGACTGTTTCTGTGAACAGGCTCCTCTCATTGGCAGAGATTTAAGGTGAAAAGCACTTGTCAAGTGGCATAGAGCATGGATGCATACCAAGGAAGGTTCTTGAAGGGTATACTCTGCTATTGCCCCTGTGTGAGCTGTAATAGAGTTGTACAGATCTGAATACACAGGGCTGAACTATTATTGGAGTTACATGGACATTATACAGTTGTGGTGTCTGCATTTTGGATGCTCTTTGGCATGTACATTGAGCTTGAATGTAGCACATGATGCTTGGTAGAAGACATGTCATAATTCTTGGTATTTTGACATAAATTTGGAGCCTGGAATGGCCTGATCTAAGAGCTTGTGATAGGTTGAAAACTGGAAAAAAAATTACAGACATATAGCACTAATTGGTTACTCCTGTTCTTGGAAGAACTAGTTGATTTGGTTAGCCCCACAGGTACTTGAAGACTTGGTCTGTGGGTGACTGTTAAATGCTTGAGCATTGGAAACGGAAGTGATGCAAATGTTTTATGGTTTTTTTTTGGGATTGAATTCAATCCCTGTTTGCTAGTGCATTGGCTGTTTGAAATTTGGGAATGTATTTACGACATTCATATATGCTGATTATATATTGTTTTGTGTTTCTATGCATATGTACGGCTTGACACATGTACTAGCAACTATTTATGAAAGTTTGGGACATGTATGACATATACCACTCAATTTTGAGCTTGAAACCACTGCTGGTCACTCACAGAATTACAGTTTTCAGACTGCATGTATGTACCCTGGCAGTGAGGTTGCAGGAGTTTAAACCGAAGTAAATACATAGCATTTGTACTAATTGTTTTACCTACAGGTTAAGCCACGTGTTTGTGGGCTGTTTTGGGTTGTTAGTGGGCTGAAATACCCTGGTTTTTTACTGCAATTAATTGCAAAAAACTGTAATAAACAGTTCCGGGCTGAAGTTAAACTGTTAAGAAGATCTTGGTTTGCAGGTAGTCAGGCAAGGTCTACAACATGGCAAATGCTGATAGAACTGATAACGTAACCCAGATTGTGGGAGAAAAGCTTGATAGCAACAATTATGCAATATGGAAGTTCCGCATGGAGAACTTTCTGATAGGCAAAGGATATTGGGACTTAGTGACAGGTGTTGAGGCTGAACCTGAAGTTCCACAAAGGAATCCTACAGCTGATCAAAGACAAGCACATCAAGCTTGGACAGAAAGAGCTCACAGGGTTTTACATTGGTTGTCATTATGTATCTCGGATGCTATGGTGATGCAGATCATGAACTGTAAATCCCCAGCAGATGCATGGAATATATTGGTCAAATACTATGGCACAACCACAAGTGCCAAGAAGATACAATTGAAGTAGAAATTCAATAACGTGGAGAGGAAGAGCAGATCCATACAGGATTATGTCATAGAGGTTAAGACCATAGCAGATCAGCTGGCATCTATTGGTTCACAAGTTGAAGATGAAGATATGGTTGCAGTGACTTTGAATGGCTTGGGTCTTGAATACAAGTCTTTTGACACTTCAGTATCTGTGCGGGCTGAAATGCCTGACTTTAATGAGCTGGTTGCATTTTTGATTCATGAAGAGGTGAAGCTTGGCTTAGCTACAGGGTCAAGCAGTTCAAAGAATAAGGATGCAGTTTTTTACTCGAATCAGCGTGGGCGTGGCAGCCGTGGTAGGGGCCATGGATCTGGCAGAGGAGGCCAGCAGAATGCATCCTATGGTAATAGCAATCAGCCATCATCAAATGCAAGAGGTGGTGGAAATTTTCGAGGCAGGGGGAGATCTAACTCCCGTGGCAGAGGCTCATGGCAGCAGCAACGTTCGTCTGACAATTTGAACAAGGATAAGGATTGTCATTACTGCGGAAAGTATGGGCATATTGCAAAGGATTGCTAGAAGAAGCAGGGAAACCAGAAGTGCAAACAGCATGGACACTATGCTACGTCCAATCAGGCAAATGACTCTGGTCATAGACTGTTTGCCATGCAATATGTCAAAGATAAGGCTACTGAAAAATCATCTGATGATGTAGTGTGGTACATTGACCCAGGGGCGTCGAATCACATGTCCTCTCACGGTGACTGGTTCACTGATATGGTGGTGGCTGAAAAGCATGGCTATGTATGCATAGGTGATGACATGCAGCATAGCATTGAGCATAAAGGCAAAGTGCCTCTTGTGGTTCATGATGGCAGGAAGAATAATTTGCATGATGTCTTGCATGTCCCTTCAATTACGAAGAACTTATTGTCTGTCGGAGCAGAACTTGCAGGTTAGATTCAATAAACATGGCTGCTTTATTGAAGAGTTTGGCAATGGATGCAAGTTGATAGCTCGTGGTCATAGGAATGGCCGAATGTTTACTCTTGATGCTTCTTTGCCAGAGCTGAATTCAGCTATGTTTGCCCATGGTTCTAGCACTGTTAGGGATTTGGAAATATGGCACAAGAGAGTGGGGCATGTCAATTTGCAAAGGCTGCAAATTATGCAGAAGAAACAGCTGGTTAAAGGCTTATCCAAGTTCCAATATTCAGATATTGGTCATGTATGCAATGCTTGCCAGTTCGGTAAGCAGTCTAGACTGTCGTTTGTTAGGCATGTAAGGCAGAGTACACATCCATTACAGTTAGTGCACTCTGATGTTTGGGGGCCAACTCATAATGCATCTATGGGAGGTTCCAGATATTATGTATCTTTCATTGACGACTACAGTCGCTATACTTGGCCTTACATATTGAAAACAAAAGATGAGGTCTTTGCTGTTTTTCAGCAATTCAAAGCACAGGTTGAGAAGGAGTTTCAATGCTACATCTCTTGCTTGAGATCTGACAATGGTGGGGAGTATGAATCAAATGAATTTGATGATTTCTTGGCTGAAAATGGCATTCGTAGGCAGCTAACCTGCAGCTACACTCCGCAGCAGAACGGAGTAGCTGAAAGAAAGAACAGGGTTGTGATGGAAGCTGCTAGGGCCATGATGAATGAAAAGCATATGCCGCTTTACTATTGGGCAGAGGCTGTTATGATAGCCGTATACATTTTGAACAGGACTCCCACTGCAGGTATTCATGAGATGACACCTTTTGAGAGGCTGTATGGCTATAAGCCGGATGTAAGTCACATGAAAGTCTTTGGCTGTCTTGCTTATGTGCATATTCCAGATGAGAAAAGGAAGAAGCTGGATCCCAAAGTGCATAAGTGTGTTTTCATTGGATATTCGCAGGAGAAGAAGGCATACAAATGCTATGATCCCTCTACCAGGGAGACTTTGGTGAGTAGGGATGTTATCTTTGATGAGATGGACTCTTGGTATGTATCACCAGTTGCAGTGCCATCGGATATGCCTTCCACTCATGTCTCTACAACTGATTTACAGAAGAGCACTGCTATGATAGGACCTAGTAGTCAGACAGTATACCTGTGGACAGGGAGATTGAGGAGCTCACCATCCACTGACACCAGTATGTCAGTGAAGGGGAGACATGATGTCTTGGACAGCAAAGGAAAAGAGAAAGTTATTGAGGATGCATCTGGTATGATGACACTTGGCAGAATGACTTCTAGCTATGAGTCTACTGATACTTTAGACAGCAAACTTGGTATTCCGACTGTCTATACGCCTGGCACAAGGGAGAGCAGGTATATTCCACCTCATGAGAGATGGGAATCGAGTAGTGCACCACAGCTTAGACGCTTGCAGAGGGTCAGATACCCTATTGATAGGTTGACATACAGTGGCTACTCCGCAAAGCATTATGCTCCCATGACAAAAGTGATGGAGGTCAAAGAACCAGGTACATATGCTGAAGCAGTGAAAGATGAGAACTGGTGTGTAGCCATGGATGAAGAAATGAATGCCTTGGCTGAAAATAAGACATGGGATTTAGTGCCACTGCCTGAAGGGAAAAAGACCATTGGCTGCAAATGGGTCTAAAAAATCAAATGCAAGTCAGATGGTAGTGTGGAGAGATACAAATCCAGGCTAGTCGCAAAGGGGTATGCCCAACAGTATGGACTTGATTATGAGGAAACATTCAGCCCTGTTGCCAAGATGGCAACCATTCGCACTGTGATTGCCTTGGCTGCTGCTAAAGGTTGGAAATTGCAGAGCAGATGGACGTTAAGAATGCATTTCTTAATGGTGACCTAGCAGAGGATGTTTACATGGTTCAGCCGGACGGGTATGTTCACCCTGATTTTCAGCATTATGTATGCAGGCTGAAAAAGGCATTGTACGGGATGAAGCAGGCTCCGAGAGCTTGGCATGCTAGGATCAGTAACTACTTGCAGAGATTGGGTTTTGCTGTTGGCAGGGCTGATCACAGCCTATTTACAAAGAAGACTGACAGTGGCTTGGTAGTGCTGGTCATATACGTTGATGATTTGATAATCACTGGTGATGATGACTTGGGCATACTGCATGTAATGAAGATGCTGAAATCTGAATTTGACATGAAAGACCTAGGAGAACTGAAGTATTTCTTGGGCATTGAGGTAGTTCCAGCTGAAAATGGTTTATGGCTAATGCAGAAGCACTATGCCATGGAGATGTTGAAGAAGTATGGCATGGCTGAATGCAAACCGTTGGAGACACCTCTTGATCAGAATGTCAAGCTAGACATGAACACTGGGGCTGAAGTAGAGGACGTGACTATGTACAGGCAGATGGTTGGCAGCTTGATTTACTTGACCATCACTAGGCCTGACTTGAGCTATGCTGTAGGGCTCATAAGCCAGTTTATGTAGAAGCCTAGAAAGCCACACTTGGATGCAATTAGATGCATTATGAGATATGTTAAGTCCACCGTAGAGTATGGGCTGTTCTATATCAAAGATAAGCCCTTGACATTGACTGGATACACAAATGCAGATTGGGCAGGTTGTTCATATGACCGTAGATCTACGAATAGATATGCATTTGGATTTGGTAGCGGCATGATTAGCTGGAGCAACAAGAAGCAGCCTATGGTTTCTTTGTCGAGTACTGAGGCAGAGTACAGGGGTGCTGCATTGGCAGCATGCGAGATTTCATGGCTGCTAAAGCTTATGGCTGATTTGGACATATAGGTAGATGCTCCAATGAAGTTACTATGTGATAATTTGAGTAGTGTACTCTTGGCTATGAATCCAGTCTATCTTGCCAGGACGAAACACATAGAGGTACACTACCATTTCATTAGAGAGATGGTTCTTGCAGGACGAGTGGATCTTATACATGTAAGGACAAATGAACATGTTGCAGATATCTTTACCAAGTCTTTGGGTAAAGATAAGTTCTGTGTTTTTAGACAACTACTTGGAGTATAGATGGTGACTTGAGCTTGAGGGGGAGTGTTAGAATATCAAGCTATTTCATATGTGTTTGACCAACATGAGTTGGACACAGCTAGTCTGGCTATATTAGTTAGGTATATTAAATAAGTCTGTACTCTAGTCTTTATGGTTGGTGTGAATGGTCCTTCTGGACCTGTAAATACTTGACCTATGTCTTTTCAGTAAAGGAGTAGAATGAAAGAGGAAGCATGTTGCTTCACTCTGTGTGTTGCTCTTTATATGCATCCATGAACGCTAATACCTGAATCAACATACCAAACATCATCATGTGTTCCCTTTCCTGTAACAGCATTCAGCATATGCTGCATAACAAACAGACGTTCATTTTTGTCTTCATTCTGTCATGAAAACGATGCATAGTTTCCTTGCTGCAACTTATCACCGCGAATATCATCTTTCTTAGCGTAACATTGGGCTGCAATATGACCTGTTTTTCCACAATAGTGACACACAATACCAGAGTTGTTAGAACCTCTGTTCTGCCATCCAACTCTTCCTCTAAAGCTCCCCCTACCTCTAAAGTTACCACGACCTCCTGAAACTTGCATATCGCCAAATTTCTGATTCAATCTGTTTTGCTGGTTGTCACTACCACATCCTGTACCACAACCTCTTGAAGAGGACCTGCCACGTCCCCTTCCTGAACTGGAGTAGAAAGCTTGGACCTGTTCACCACTTTTTTCATATATCTCACTCTGCATGTTGATCTGTTCAGTGATCATAAGGGAGACCAACTCATCGAAATCTAGAAATGGCTTTCTGACATATACGGAAGTTACAAAAGACTTTCAAGCCTTTTCATTGTTAAGTCCGCCCAAGGTAGATGACACCAAATCATCATCATCAGGCATTGGGTCAATCGCTGCCAAGGCATCTGCAATGCTCCTTACCTTCAGTGCATACTCATTGATAGACATCTTCCCTTTCTTCAATGTATTCAACTCTTGCTTGAGTTGAATCTTTCATGCCTTTGTATTTACGAAAAACATACTTTCAAGTATGGTCCAAGATGCATATGAATTCTCTGTATTTCTAATATGTCACAGCATA
Source organism: Lygodium microphyllum (assembly GCF_053477565.2). Classification (NCBI taxonomy): domain Eukaryota; kingdom Viridiplantae; phylum Streptophyta; class Polypodiopsida; order Schizaeales; family Lygodiaceae; genus Lygodium; species Lygodium microphyllum. Next base: position 82,112,331 of record NC_141157.1, on the reverse strand, counting down.
TTATTTTCAATTACTACAGATAGCCAATACATGACCTTTTTGTCTTTTTCATTCCATTCCTTCCATGCCTTTGTCTCTTCTACAGTTGGAGGATCACTCACCTCCGGCTCCTTTTCTTCACCTGAAACAAACTCCTAGAGGCCTTTTCCAATAAGGAAGTTCATGACACAGAACTTCAATGAAGGGTAGTTGTTCTTGTTGAGCTTCTCAATGATGGGGTTTCCACTGTTCTCTGCCATTATCACAAAACTAATACCAAATAGCAAGCAAATCTTCTGCAACCCTTGACCTGTAGTGCACAGCAATACACTAGACAGCTTTTTTCACTGTCTGCTCAATAATACATGCAATCTGCAACCAGTTTGCAGATAAACCTTGTGTTTATTCGCTAGTAAACACCTTTGAACTTACAGATCTAAAATCTGTAACCTGTGCACCTATATACGGCAAACACAGCTGAAATTGCAGGATACCTCGAACTATTGTCCGCAATCTTGCGAGTCTAAAATGGGGCCTGAAATGACCTCGGATGGCCAAAATAGCAACGAGATAGCCCTAAAGGGCTCACTGCAGAATACACAACGCTCTTTGCACACACCAAATCTCACTGCAATCTAAGATTTTTGCTCTGCTCTGTTTCCGATGCCTCCACAGGCACTGTCCAAGAGAAGAAGTAGAGAATGGAAGAGCTTCTTACCTGCTTCTTGCTTGCTCGAATCCTTGGCTCCTCTCCTTTGCTTTAGCCTTCAAAACCAGCCTCAATCAGTGGTGCAGCTCTGATACCATGTCACGAATCGCATGGTGGGGGGGACTTGCTTAAGATGCTGTGTCGAACACACACAGAATGCATAAGGAGAAGCTCACTCAAGAGACAAGAAGAGAGATGGAGGCCAAAACTTTTTCTTACTGGTTTCTTCTTCTTCTTCCACACACTTTACAATGTACACAAAGTATAGATAAGATACAACATAAAGGAAAGTGGCCTACTAAGTCAAACAGTGCATAGCCGACTACACTAGTCGACTGGCGCTATAACTATGCCAGCTGTAAATAGGTGTAACAACCTGAATATAATAAGTAATGAGTCAGTGGCCATGTGAGAGTCATAATGACCACCAACGTGCTAAGTATAGATGTGTGGACCCATCTAACCAAGCGGTCCATCATTAATGTCTGCATGTGTTGAGCTTGTCATCTCAACATTGGGTGCCAACCCTAGCATGCTCCGCTAAGTCCATGAAATCTTCAAGAGCTATGAATGCGCCATCTATGTCTTCTAGCTTTAGCTTGCTATACTCTATAAGCAGATCATAAAATGTGAGAGGGAAGTCGTTGGTGATTGCTAGTATCAACAATGTGTCATCCTTCCTTACTCTAAAAAATTTCTCCACATCATGGAGAAATACATATTCTTTGTCAACGATAAAGAGTTTTCTCATGCTATCTATACAACAGTCTATATCGAGGTAGAGGGTGTAGCCTCTTGCTCATCTGAGCCACCTCCTAAGGTTCTATCCATAGCAACTATAGCTCTATCCACCATAAGGTCTAGATCTTTTACCTCTTCTACAGCCTCTACTTCCTCCTTAGCATTGTCCATTGGTGAAGGATTTGGATCAAGAATATTCTTTAGTAAGCCGCCAACATGCTCTTCAGCATCCACTATGACTATAGATGGGTCCTCACCTTCACTTAGTAGCAAAACAAAAGTGGAAGTCCATGAGAGGTAGTCACTGCCATGCTAAGCAAAGCTGTATTCCTTGGCCTACCAAGGAGTAAGGTGCTTGAAGTAGGCAAGGTGAGATTTGCACAAAAACAACCTAGTTATTTTCAAAATGCCTCCATGCTATTGATGTAATTCAAGAGATTGAAATAATCCTTGAACCTAATGATGTATTCCCATAAGTATGTATTCATGTACTCAATAGGGTATTTCAAGCTTGGACCATGCCACAATACCATATCATAGTACTTGATATTGAGATAAGATATCTTGTAAATATCTAATCTTCCAATGAATTACATGCCCTGAAGGAATTGCATGAAGCTATTAAGACTGTGATCCATTGTGAAAGAATAGGTGAAGAAGGCAAGTGCAAGGGTGCTTAGGTAAGAAGAAGTGGTTGGAGAGTTGAAAAATGAAAATGAGACCAAGTGAATGGTTTTTATAGGCCATGGACTTAGAGTTTTAGTTTTAAAAAATCTATTAATCTCTTTTAATACAGTTTTGAAAAGTGTAAAAATAAATTACAAAAAATCCAAAATATAGAATATTAGAGAAACTAAAATATGTATAAATCATTAAAAAATAAAATCCCATGATCTATTCATGGTTAATTTTTTATACATCAGTTTGTATACAAATTTGGACTTGTTGCAAAGCATTCGATAGCATTAATTCTTCTCCATTGTTTTGCCCATCTAAAAGAAAAAATATAAATAATATTCAAAATACTATATCCCAACCAAAACAAAAAAATTCAAATATCAAACAAGCTCGCCTTTCTACCACCATACAAAAGTTGAAGCTCTCCGTACTAACGCTTCCCATCAAGACAAGATGTTCCTGTGCAGATTTAGGAGACTCCAATAATCACTCACTATGATTGAATTGATCATTCTACATGGCATATGAATTTGAACATCAAATGCTTGTCCCATGTCTTTGGTGGACTCCAAGGGAATCCATTGGCCTGCTTTCTAATTCATCCAATGTCAGTAATAGAAGTGCATATACAATTAAGAACATGTAATCAAGTAATGAAATGGAACACTAGAGACCATCACTTTGCACAAAAGTATGTCACCTTTGTGCACCCCATCCACCTCATTCCATCCTTTTTCAAAATTAGAATTAAGCAATTCCTCAACTATATCCTTACAAATGAACATGGAGGGACATTGATGCATGTTAGTGCTTTTGAATATACATGCAAAAACATGAATTAGTACAAACCATGAAAGACCCATTGATCTTGAAGCTCTCCCAAATCTCAATGAGCTATGAATGTCGTATGTAATCTCTATTTTTAATATCTAAAGTATCCATTCATCTAGAATGGGCCATTCCAAAGACTCTGAGAGGTGGATAAGGAAGTAATTCAAGAGAACCATACGAATCAACTAATGTAAGCACTATATACATGAACTCATAGAAGAAAATCTTGAAATATAAAAGATATTGTGATGACTTTCCAATCATCATTATCTCACCCACATCCACATGCAGAGCTTTGTATGTCCTAGACAAGCTTTCCAAAGATTGATCCTCAATAAGATTTTGACAAGTAAAAACCTTAAAAACGTATGAGAAGTTAAGAATATAAAACAGTGACTTACGATTCGAAGGGAATATTTTTCAAGTAGTTCCAAGAGGTAGCTTCATGTCCTTCACACCATACAGATGTTGAACTAATGCAACATGACCACCATCTCAAGCCTCTTGAAACCCAAGCACTTTGCCCTTCCAATGATTTTATAGTGTACCACGATAACAAACTCAATGAGGCCCTATTGCTAAAGGTTTCATGTAGACCCATGAATCCTTCTTCAGCAATGCTCTTTTCCATTTGCCATGTCTATCCTTTGTTTGTGTACATAGATAGTACATATTGAATCACGGGATCACCTTTGCTGACATGTGGATGCCATTGAAATGGTAATGAAAGTAAGGAGGGATGTGTGGCTATGGCTATGTGAGCACAAAAAGGTGAGAAATTTTGTGAAATGAAAGAAAGAAAATTAACGTGGAAGAAAGGGAAGAACTTGGGTGTTGAGTGGTGGAAGAGTATGGGGGCTATGTGACTATGGCTATGCACAGAAGAAAGAGAGAGACTAGGTGTTATGTGGCTATGGCTAGAGAAGCTGAGAGATGTGTGGCTATGCCTACATAAGAATAGAAATATAGATTTATGGAATATAGATAAGAGAATGATCATGGAAGAAAGGGAGAAGTTGGGTGTTGTGTGGCTATGGCTGAAAGAAGCTAGGATCTATGTGGCTATAGTTGAGAGAAGTTGGGAGTATAGAAAGTTGACAAGATTTATGGAATGGAGGTAAGAGAATGATCATGGAAGAAAGAGAGAAGCTAGGTATTGTGTGGCTATGGCTGAGAGAAGTTGGGATCTGTGTGGCTATGATTGAGAGAAGTTGTGAGCATAGAAAGTTGACAAGATTTATGGAATGGAGGTAAGTGAATGACCAAATTGAAAGCATGCCTTGCATAAAAATATACTTTTTGACTATACATGTCATAAGAAGAGATTTTGGGGGAGGAAAAGCCATTTTTAGAGAGAGTAATTTTCAAATTGTGGGTCACCTTTTAGATGTTCAGTGGGACCCACATGACATGGGGTGGTAAAAGTGGGGAGGGGAGATAAAAGGGGACATAGGGGGACAAGCCTATAAGTGGTAGGGACAAGGGGGAAAAGGGAGTGGGTAAAATGTGCACACCACCCCTTTCCCATTGGTCCACCTCAAACCCTCTTGTCATTAGGAGAGTCATTAACTCTTAAGCTAAGGGGCCCTTTTTGAGTCCATATTTCCCCTAATGAAATGGCTAGGTAGGCTACAAAAGAAGTTTTTGTTAACATCTTGATAAAAGCCATCTTAGCATCACAATCAGATTGAGATCCCAAACTCATGGCAACTCTTTAGGCCTATCGAATAACTTATAAGACTACTACAAGCCAAACCCCATTCCAACTTACCTATAGCACTTATGCCATCATGCATGTAGAATTTTTTATCCCTAGTCTTCACATCAGAGTCAAAGAATAGTGGAAAGGCTCCAAGGCATGGCAAGATTATCTCAAAGAGCTAATGCGTTTAACAAAAACTCAATTACTAGCTACTCATGCCCTACTTGTAGAAAAAGCTTGATGTAAGGCCTAGTTTGACAAGCATGTCAAACAAAGATCCTTCAATTAAGGGGATGATTTTTTACTCTATTCAATCAAAGGCCATAAGTAAAAAATTGAAATTAAGAGCCCTAAGATCATTTCATGTCTATATCGTCTTCAATAAGACAGGGAATGTTGAGCTAGAAACTTTGGATGGGTAACCCATTAGTCATTTCAATGGAAATAGGATTAAGAAATGCTATCCACTTGGGTATCCCTTGTATGAATGGTATGGTGAATCTAGATAGCCCCTTGCTACTACAAATATAAACTTTTTACAAGCAATTTGAGCAACAGTAACATTACCGTTCCTTACCACCATCTAGAAATTTCCCCACCACCATCCATATTAGAGTTGTTATTACTATTAGTAGACTTGAAGTGGATGATGAACCTGTTAACCTAGCTACATGCCTTCACTTTTGCCTCACTACTACTAGAACCGTTACAACTAATGTAGTGATAGATGAGGGCTCTGATTACAATATCCTTTCTTATTACTATTGGAGCAATCTAGGGAAGCTTCGGTTATCCCATCAATGGAAAGTTGAACCCATATGGAGGATGCCCTTGTTCCTTGCTAATAAGTGCAAATTGATGGTCACTATTGAGATTGAGAGCATTCCGCTCATCCTCTTTACGTTCTCCCAAACATTGAGGGTGTTGGCATCAAAGTCCTCCTAGGCTAAACATTCAAGTTTATCAACCAACTGCAATGTCAACTATGTTAACAAGCACATCCACCTCCAATTCGCAAACACTTTTGTGATAACAACTTTTTTCTCCAAGGAGACACCATTTGCAAACGACCCATATCCTACAGCCTAGCTAAGAGGCCGATTTAGAGGTGCACTCTATCGGATTTCAAAGTATTTTTGGCGAATCCATAAGGCATTTTTAGTGAAAATTGAAGATTTAGAGCTTCAAAGTGGCCATTCGTGCAAACTGTTCAAGGCACAATACATGGAACATTTTAAAGTACGAGGTTTTCAATGAAAATTGAAGATTTAAAGCTTCAAAGTGATCGTTTATGCAAAGTTAGAGGTCTAGGAAAGTGCTAAGTCAAGTCTATAAGAAGTGTGAGAAGAGTCCAACCATCAATTGCTCATCATTTCCATGCATTTGAGGTGCCATTTCATGATTCAAGACCTTAATTTATGTGGGAACACAAAAGAGGGACATGTTTTTTTGACACAAAAATCCCCAAAATCATGAGGGCATGGCCAATTTGAAGGGGCACTTGTGGTAGGGTTCAAAGGGGTGCCTTTTTAAATGTGTATTCTCGTTATGAAGAGAGGAAGAATGAAAAAAAATGTACTAAAGATGAAAAACACCTTCATGGGCTCCTTGTGATGATCTCCTCCTCCCGAATCTTCATCATCTGGCACTTTTGATTATATATTTGAAGCCTACTCTCCTTTCTCTTCACCATGATACTATTTATGTGGACTATTCTAAAGAAATGAGAAATTAGAAAAAATAGTCTTTTTCTCTCCTTGTAGAAATTTAGTCTTTCTCTGTCCTCCCTTTCCACACACATAATGTGAATTCTTATAAGAGAAGGGGAAAGATGAGGGTGAGGGTGAGAGATGGAAGCAATGCAATGAAGGATGATCATAAGGTGGTACTAGAGCATTGTGGAGTCCTATCAAAGTACGTTAGCAACCATTAGAGACATCAACAGCGTTGGTATATGCACATGACACGGTAAGCACATCACGACATATATGCAATTTTCAATAGTAAATGGACTATGATTTAAAAAATATTTTATAGAAAGAAAAAGGAATATGAATACTTAATTTTTAGTACTTTATATTTACTTATTTTTATTTTCTAAAAAATTATAAAATAAATAATTAAAATTAAAAAATAAAAATAAATATCATAATGTTATAAATGAGTTTAAAAAGTAGAAAATACAATTATATTTCAAATATTAATTCAAAAATCATAAAAATGGGCATGTTCATGTGTATAAGGCATTTTGATAGCACTAGAGTAGTTTGGATGTTGTTCAAGGTGTGTTAAAGGAATCTATGTGTCAAAAACCAAATAATAATTACTAAAAGCATTGATTTTTTGCTAAATACCATGAATAGGTCAATCATATGTTGCCTATGTTTCCAAAGGTAGCATGAGTCAGGACTTAGTATCTTTGGGGTGCAAGTAGCAACATCACAATGAGTAGAAATTTCATGAAACATATAAAGAGATGTTTGATCATTAAATATGGTTGTGCACATTCATTCGCACTTTGCATTCAAGCATGTACTGCACAAACTGATGCATAGCACCTGATTTTCCCATGACTGAGTGTGTGAGGCAATCCTATATGTTTAGTTACATGGGCTTAAGAGGGTTATAAGTGAGGAAGAGTAGAGCTTGTGTTACTTTATGCAAAAAGATGAGGATTTCCATATCAGTATGCTCATTTAAGAGGCGATGGCACTCAGCCAAGGAGAAGCCTATGTTACATATATATGGTGTGCTAGACACCTAATGTTAGGTACTCTTGCTTGGAGTTCAAGGTAGTCAATTAGATAAGTGGACTACATAATGCAGCATTTTAGAGTTTAGAGAGACCTTGTAGCTTATAATCAATCGTTCATGGCCACAGGGCCATGTGGGTTGGTTGTATGAGGTCAGATAGTGAGATTTGAGTGAGAGAGCCACTATATTGGACCCTATCAGGTGATGCATTTGCTAGGAGTCCTTTAGGATTACCACTAGGGCCTAAAACTTGGTTCTAGAGTGTATATCTCTTTGCTTGTAAGTAGAGACAAAATTATTAAGGCAAGAACAAGAAAGAAGTCTAGAAATCTCTTGTATTATTTAATGAGAGGAGCATGAAGAGTGGTTGAGGAAATGTGCATAAATATTTTGCAAGTACTCTCTTGATTGCACTAGTCCTATATCCATTAAAGTCACAAGTCTTATAGCCCCTCATAGTAAGAGTAGTCCCAATGTGTGCATGAATAGAGGCCTACTTTTAACACCTAAAGTTGGGCAGCCTACCCCTTCAAGGACTAGCCAAAGTGGTGGGTTAACTCCCCCCCCTAGTGGTGCCACTAGCAGTATTGTAGTTTTCCTTCCTAAGACTATCCTCACATCTACTAATATCATTGCTAAGCATGTTCCTATACCCACAAGGATAGCATAGTCACCACCCTTCATAGCCCCTCAAGCAATTCAAATTCCAAGTGTTATAGTAGCTCTAGTTGTTTTTGGATATCCATTGCCTATCTTCAATGGAAGTCCAGATGAAGATCTAGAGTCTCATATCAAAGACTTCCAAAAACTTATATTCAATTGTCAAATCAATGAGGAAGCACATCACTTGATGTTCTTTAGCATGACTTTGAAGGGAAATGCAATGCAGTGGTATTACCAACTCATAGCAAATTTGATTGCCAATATGCAAGGTTTTTATACTACATTTTGTAGGGATGTCTCTCCTAAAAAGGAAAGCCAATATTGGTTGTGTGTCATAAATGTGACTCGACTAGAATTCAATGAGAGTGTGAAAGCATACCTAGAAGCTACGTGAAGTTTTTCATCATTTGGATAACACCATTCAATTATCCCCTGCCACTTAGCTATAGTTCTTCTTGAGAGGGTTGGAATCCAACTGCACTTGAGTAACATTGCATTGAATGATCTAGATGTAGCTATAGTAGCAGCAGCAAAGGGAATCGAGCCAAAAATTCATGTTGCCTATGCAGCAAGAGGGCAAGCCCTCTTAGTTATACTGGGATAGTACCAAATGCGGTGCTTACAAGCTACAATCCATTAACTATATTACCAAGTAATGTTATGAGTTAGAATTAAGGGACCCTATATCAAGGGTTGCCTCACTTACCCACTCTTGGGGGCCAAATGTTGCCCAACCAAGGCCTACGACATCAATGAGAAGTGGGAAGGCCCCTGTCATAAACTAAGGGTTAGTATAGGTAGCACCCCCTTTGCAAATCGTGAAATCTAGTGTGGGGGTAGCTCCTAAGGTTGTTGGCTATGAGTCTTCTATGTGCAATGTCATAGAAGAAGTAAAAGATATAATGAAACAATATACTGACATGATCAGGAGCAATACCATGAGATCGCAGTCTCGAGTAAGTTACTCATGAATATATGTGTGCATCACATGGGTTCAAAATAAGGTATTTTTAAAATATTTACTTTTTACATTGTTTACATATAGAAGGGTGTAATATAAAGGGGTTCTTTATAGATTGAACAGAAAAGAGTTATGTTTTATCTAGGAAAAATTCACAAATACGGATATTTATTAATTAGCCCTAAACACACATGATGTAGAGGATATACATATAGTAACTTCCCTAAGATCACAATGGATGTCAATTTCTTAAAACGGCAGCAAAATCTAATGGGCACTAGGAAGCCTAATGATGCAAATCCATCAAGGTTTAGTTTCAAGTGTGGTGGTCAACACCTCCCATGGAATTGTTCTCATGTGAAGTGCAATATATATGGAAAGTCAAGACATATGGCCAACACGTGTAGAGTAGAATCAGTTCACTCCAATAAGGTAGTCAGACCTGGGCTAGTGAATCATTATGCAAATGATGGAAATACCCAATCAGTCATAAAATGAAGCTAGCCTCACTCCTATAAAGAGATACACTTGTTGCTACAACAATAGTGACAGAGATAGACATAGTCACAGAGTGAGAACATAGAAATAGAAAAAAAGTTGTACATACATAAAGTAGAATAGGCTAAAGTTTAAGCATCACAATCCGCATTTGGAAAGAAAAAATTCCCTAGCTCTCAATACTTATTTTGTATCTAGAATCATTCCATACTTTTGACCAATGCTATTTTTATTGGTGGTTTTCTCTATCCTAGGGTACCAAAATTTGTAGTTTTTGGTACTTCCTTAGTACCATTACTATTTGTCCCACTGTACCATTATTGGTAGCCTTAGTACTTCCAAGCACCAAATTTGGTAGTCCCACATTACCTTTCTATGGCATATGGGTACTTTTTGTTACATGATAAATAGGTTCATAAATGCAGGTTCCTTGTACCTTATTTGAGTAATCTCTCATATCAATGTATATTGGTCTACTTTGGATCATAAGCAAATCACATTAGAGCTAATTGTCTTTTAGAATGGCACCAAATTTGAACTGCCTACACTTGGAGGGTCATGACCTAGCGATATAGGGGTCGTTGCCCCAAGGAGGTGCCTCTCTCGCTCAATGGTGACCCATACAGTGTTTAGTGCACACAAGGGTCAATACCAATAAGCAAAGTGGGGGCTTTCAGCCTAGGGAGAGGGCTCCTTCACTTGATGATGACCCTCGTGCAATTCACCATACATATTAAGCACTTCAATCTGCCCAACTATAATCAAAATGAACTAGTCTTTTTACAATTATAGATATAAGTATTTTCGTCAAAAGAAAAGTAAACATTTCATAGGGCTTTTGTACTCAAGAAAGATCATACCATCAAGTAGGTGTCAACAAGTATAGTAATATGTATGAGAACCTTTTCTTTTTTTTCTTGTTGCATTTTCATTTACATTTATAAAGTGGCAAACCAAGAGCAAAAAATTACAATGCAAAGGTCTTGAAGGCTAGGTTCAAGGGTCTCCTTGTTGAGGATCGAGGCCAAATCTTCAAGAGTGAGCTTAGCACAAGTGCCGCTAGATTTTCCATGAGGGCACCAAGGTTGTCTTTGGGGTTGTTGTTGAGATGGGGGGGTTGTGTCTAGGAGTTTGACACGCTTCCTCTATATCATGACAAAGAGCTTCCAATCTTTGCAGTCTCCTCTCCACCACTTGTGTCCCACACTCTACAGCTAGTCTTGATTTAGCTCATTTACAAACTTCTTCCTTGGCCTCCTCATGACCTCATATGGAATCTTTCGCCTCTCCGAAAGCCCTTACACGCTCTTGTTTTAGCTCCCACATCCTCTGCAATCTCTCTCTCGTGAACTCATCTCTCTACAACACCTCCTCCCTACAACGCTCAACAATCATAGATGCAAAAAATTGAACAGTGCTAACTCTGAATTTATTGAGTTCAAACTTCGAGTAGTTCATTATATCAATATCCTGCACCAAAGAAAAAATTGCAAACTATGAGCTTCGACTAGTAAAACAATCTTGCACCATAAAAACCACGCACATTTGGAAGACCGTATATAACCTTCAAAATGAGAAATGCATTGAGGCACATCCTATGTTGACTCTCCTGACACTGAACACAATATGTGTCCCCACCAGGCTAAGGAGGCTTCTCCCTAGGCCTAAGAGTACCCATATTGCTTGGTGGTGACCCTCATGTCCATGAATGTCATATTGGTCACCATTGAGCAAGGGAGGCCCTTCATTGGGTGGCGAGAAAAATGGATCACTTGGTGTTGACCCTCATGTCCACTTGAATGCATTGTGGGTGATTACCAAGTGAAGGATCCCTTATTTAAAGTGGTTTGTTTGGCTTGGAGAATCGTTTTTGCTTTCACATTTTTTATTAGGGGCAAGAAATAGGAAGATTCAAGTTTTTTTTTGAGGATGACGTGAAGAAGATCCCAAATGAAAATCTATATATGTTCCTCTATAATATTGGCACTCACTCTTATGCTCCTAAGTTGTCGTGCATATTCCAACTTGTCACTTTCTATTGAGAAAGTATTGGGCTCCTTTGGGAAAATGCTGGTAAGAAAATGAAGGAATTTTGAAGAATCATGTCATTTAGCATGGTGATTGTTGATGTAAAGGAATATATTCACCCAAATGGCTTCGCAACCAATAAAGTTGCCAAGAGAAAGTTAGCTAGGGAGCGGGACAAATTATATGCAGTGCACACAGGGGCATAGAGGATTTTCTAGTACACTCAAAGAGATGTTGTCTACTACATTCTTCCTTTGCGTTCTTTTTCTACTTGCATCTCCTACCAGATTGAAATAACTTGCAAGGAACTTCACAGGCACTGCACACATTGGTGTGACAGGGGACAAACTGCTATTGAGACAGAGGATATCATAGCCTTTGATGTAGAGGAGGAGTTGGCAGAGACTACTTAGTAAAGGTAAATTTTTTACATAGCCCTAATTACTATTCTTGTTGACCTAGAGGATGCGCTACCATTGGATTCATATTCCAAGGAAGGAGGCATGCTTGTTTGGCTTGCCTACATTTATGATGTTGAGTGACTAGGATTATGTGTTGTTGGCGGACATTATGAGTTCACTAGACATCCACTAGGATTACAGTCTCACTACCTTAGCCCAATTTAGCAAGGCCTGACTCAAGGTGGGTAGTGGACAACATAAATCTGCATCTCTTGGCTCACGCTAGGGTCAAATATGCAAAATGGATGTCAAATGAGAAGATCCTCAAAAGGCTTGAAGTGGAGGACAAGGCCTATGAGCAACAACAATGGCATGGTGAAGAGGAAAAATGGGAAATAATGCAAAGGCTTGACATAGTGAACATGGGACAACATGAAATGTCAATGCCACAAGAATCCAGGGGTGGCACAATCCCTTTGTGGACGTTGTGGTTGCTTGAAAGCAATGAAAATCAACTAGTCTTTAGTCTATATCCTCTTCTTATTCTTGGTCTACAATGGGTCTTGGCTTCTTTTCTAAGAATTTGTATTTACAAGCAGGTTCTAGTTGACAATGGCGACTTCCTTATGAAAGTAGGGGGCTCAAGGACATCGGTTGTGAGCAACTCCAAGACAATAGGCCACAAAAAAGATGCCACTCTCTCGCAATATATACCTGCAAGCACACTAACCTATTGAGCAATGTATTACAAAGAAAGATTATATATTAACATGAATAAATCACTTTACTATTACATATTATACTTTTTCATAGTGAATATGCTCTAAATAATGCAAGGCTCTCCATTTTTGGGCTCAAGGTGTTGGTCGAGGTGTTGGCCAGGTTTTGTGAAGGATATACTCTTTTGACAAATGTAGAGAAAATAATTTTGGTCAAGAAGTGGCATGGATTGTGGGTGTTTGGCATTGGATATGGATGCCAATATTTGAGGGTCCCTTACTACATATCGTACACTTCTCATGCCATTGCAATGGGGATCTTGGGAATTGGGCAACTTGCATCCTTACGCAAAACAAGAATTCTTGAGGTGGAGAAAGTGCAAGGTTCCTCTAGAGCCTACCCCCTTAGGAGTACTAGCTATAAAGTCATTGCCTCCAACAAAGCCATCACCACTTATATAGCTACCATTATTAGGTGATGAGGTGATGAGCATGAGAAAATTTCAACAAAAAAGATGAAACCATCCCCTCCTCTGAGCCCATGTAGCAAGGAATGAATGCCTACTTATATGCTCCTTGAGTCCCACATGTCTGGCCTTCTCTCTCCCCAGAGGCCAGACATTGTAAAAATTTTTCATTTGTACATCAGTTATCTCTTTTGTTTTGATTTTTTTAATGCAAAAGCATTGTCTGGGTTTTGGGACATCCTTTTTGCTTCTTCTAACCTTTCTCTGCCAAATTTACATGTGAAACCACTAGAAAACTTCTAATAGGTTGTTTGCCTTTGTGGACCACCACCGTATCCTATATGCCTAAAGTATCTGGTCCTTTCTTGGTAATGATACTTCTCCATTCATTGGGTGGAACCAAATTGACAAACTCCCCTACTGTCAAGAATCGCATGGTGGGGGGACTTGCTCAAGATGCTACGCCGAACACACATAGAATGCACAAGGAAAAGCTCACTCAAGAGACAATAAGAGAGATGGATGCCAAAGCATTTTCTTGATGGTTTCTTCTTCTTCTTCCACACACTTTTCAATGTGCACAAAGTATAGGTAAGATACAACATAAAGGAAAGTGGCCTATTAAGTCAAACAATGCATTACCGACTACACTAGTCAACTGGCGCTATAACTATGCCAGTTGTAAATAGGTGTAACAACCTGAGTATAATAAGTAATGAGTCAGTGGCCATGTGAGAGTCATAATGGCCACCGACGTGCTAAGTGTATACGTGTGGACCCATCTAACTAGGCGGTCCATCATCAATGTCTGCATGTGTTGAGCTTGTCATCTCAACACTCCCCCTCAAGCTCAACTGCATCTCTGCAACTCCAAGTAAGCTTCGAAACTTTTGAAGCTTCTTTGTACCCAATGCCTTCGTCAAGATGTCAGCTATCTGATCCTGTGTACTGACATACACTAAGTCAATCTCACCTGCTAGTACCTTCTCTCTCACAAAGTGGTAGTGTATCTCAATATGTTTTGTCATGGCATAGAACACAGGGTTCCTAGCCAACTGTATAATGCCCATGTTGTCACAATAAATGACAATTGGACCTTCCACCTGCACATCTAAATCAGCCAATAACTTTTGCAACCATACTACCTCACATGTTGCAACAGCATCACCTCTATACTCAGCCTATGTACTCGACAAAGCAGTTGTAGATTTCTTTTTGCTGCTCCAAGTAACTGTTGCCCTACCAAGAGAGAACATGTATCCCCTGGTAGATCTTCTATTAGACATACTACCAGCCCAATATGCATCTGTGTATCCAAATACCTATACATCTGTACATGCCTCATAGAAAAGTCCATAATGTAATGTGGACTTCACATATCTCAATATGCATCTAACTACATCCAAACGTGGCTTTCTAGGTACTTGCATAAACTAACTCACAAGACCAACAGCGTAGCTCAAGTCTGGCCTTGTAATGGTCATGTAGATCAAACTCCCCACTATCCTCGTAAACATAGTAGGGTCTTCTATCTCATCCCCAACATCAGCACTGAACTTTACATTCTGCTCCAACAGGACTGAAAGTGGTTTGCATATTGTCATACCATACTTGGACAACATATCAAAGCCATACTATCTTTGGGACAGCCATATACCATCATCACATCTTATCACCTCAATGCCAAGGAAGTACCTTAGCTCACCTAGATCCTTCATCTCAAACTTCTTCTTCAAAAAGTACTTGACTTCAGAAATCCCGCTATCACTATCACCTGTAATAATCAAGTCATCCACATAGATGACTATGATGACCAAACTTGCATCTCCCTTTCTCACATAAAGTGAGTGATCAGCATCAGAAACATAAAAGTCAATATTGACAAGATACTCTCTGATCTTGTCAGATAATGCTCTAGGTGCTTGCTTGAGCCCATAGAGCACCTTCTTCAACTTGCACACATACGTGGGATGCTCTAAATCTTCATAACCTGCTGGCTGATTCATATACACTTCTTCTTGCAAATCACCATGCAAGAAGGCATTCTTCACATCCATTTGCTGCAACCTCCAACCTTTGGCTATTGCCAAAGAAATCACACATCTGACAGTTTCCGTACTAGCAACTGGACTGGAGGTAATCTATGCCATATGTCTGGGCATAGCCTTTTGCAACTAGCCTAGCTTTGTACCTACTAATAGAACCATTTGCATTGTGCTTAATCTTATAAACCCACTTACATCCAATAGCTTTATTGCCCTTCGGCAATGATACTAGATACCAAGTCTTATTGGCCTCTAATGCAGCCATCTTCTCATCCTTTGCTGCATCCCAATGAGCATGACCAACAGCTTCCTCAAAACATGTGGGCTCAACAACCTCAATCACTTTCACCATATAAGCAAAATGGTGAGCTGCATAACCTTCAAAACCAAATCTTTAACAGGGTATCTTACCCTGCTAGACTTGTGTACCACTGGATCACTCAATGGAGTCTTTGCATTGACCCGTGCTCTCTGCACACCTGGAGTTCTCACTGAAGGAATGCCAAGCTCATCATCCAAGCTCTCTAAGCCACTGGAGTCTCCATCAAGAATTGCATCAATTCTATCTAACACTTTATTATTTCCTTTGTCTTTACCTGTAGTGCTACTAGATGCACCTGAAGATGTAGAGCTACTCCTTAGTCTCCCAGACCAAGGACTACCAGATGATGTCTCTGGTCCACTAAGAGTTTGTGATTCTTGCTTTTTAGCTTGCACATGAGTGTCATGATCATCATCATCATCCAATGCATCACCACTAAATGCATACCAACTACTCATTTCATCAAAGATGAGATCCCTACTCACTCTGAACTTACATGTGATAGGGTTATAACAGTGATACCCTTTCTGCTCCAAAGAGTATCCAATAAAGACACATTTTTCTACCTTTGGATCAAGCTTGTCGTGCATGCTTTTTACCTTGAGTTTTGTGCAAAAAGTAGAGTTCTATTGTTCTTGGGGACCTTCCGGCATTCACTACGCGAGCGTACAGCAACCGATCTGCGTACCAGATTTTCATCTAGTTTTGGCAACTCATAAGTAGTAGATTCTAGCCTCTTGAATAATTAGATTCTCTTCCCTGCCATCAGAATTCTTATGATTGTCCCATCTATCTTATTTAATGCATATGTAGCATTTGCTGAAATATAAGCCATAGTGTCAGTAATATTCAACCCATAAAACTCATTAGTAGCATCCTCCATTGATAAATGAGAACCTACATCATGCTCATACTTAGCCTGAACGCCCAACAACTAGTTTCCTCTTCAAATTGTAGCAATGCACTAGTGATATCACCAAGAAATTGACACTTCCTCTTAATTATGTCAATGATTTCTTCATGAAATTTTCCCTTGGCAATGCCAAGTACCTCTCTTAAGGTGAATTTCACCCAACGATAAGTCAGTGGCCATGTGAGGATGATCATGACCACCAACATGCTAAGTGTAGATGTGTGGATCTATCTAACCACGCGGTCCATCATTAATGTCCATACGTGTTGAGCTTACCATCTCAACACATATGTCACTCCAAAATACACATGAATAGATAGTTCTTGTTTTGTTCATTGGTTTGGATTTTATTTTTCTCTTAGGTAGATAGGGTGATATTCTTTGGATGATTTATGGTACACTTCAAAAGCTGTACACATAGAAAACTCAATATATTTTATTACATTTGCTTTTGAGAATATAGAGACAAATAAAACGTGATACATGGAGACTATGAGATAGAAACGGGAAATTTTTTCTTTTTCTAAAGCTACAGCTCATAATGTTACAATCTTTGTTAAAAGAAGCTTAACCCTTGGACTTGGATTTATGGGGCATAAGATGGAAAGGAGCTTCAAAAATGAAAAAGCCACAAATGACAAGCGCCTTAGACCAAGGTGGAATGCACATACACAAGCAAGAAGATCACTGCATATGGTATAGCAAATTCCTTTCATAACAATCCATATCCACTCAACAAATCTGCTCTCCTCGCCCCTCCTTTATCCACTCACCTCCTCTCAACCAAGCCACCCACCATAAAGACTTCTACCTACACTCCTAGCCATCCCCTCAATCTCCTTCATCACCCCCACCATCATCCTCTTCATTGTCTTAATCTCCTCCTTCCTCAACCAAAACATCCACTTGCCACCATATCCCCCTTTGTGTAATACCCCCATCTCCCTCCACCTCCACCCTTCCAACGCTCGCTAACATCTCCTCTACCATACCCTTTTCCCACCCTCTCAACCCCTCCACCATACAGGTGTAAGAGGAAGCCAAGGGAACCATTGTTCAATGCCTTGTATCACCACCATTAGAGAGAAGAGCTGCCAAGAAGGAGGAAGAACCACCAAGTTTGATGAGTTAAAAGGAAGCCAAGGAGGATCTGCAGTTGTCATAGCAACCAACAAGGTACAGTTTATGGTGATACGATTCCCAGCATTGAAAACTATGTGGTTATCTTCATTACAGAGCGTTGCATTGAAAAGAGAGAGTGTGGGAGGACACCTAACACCTTGGCTTCTTTGACCCCCACCCTATTTACAAGGGGGTGGCCTCAAATACATCCGACTATTTGGCACTCATTAAGATCAATATTATTGGTTAATTATGGTGCTTTATATTTAATAGTGTATTCAATTCTTGGTTATTTGTGATCACCTCATTGCATAGTGCACAATACACATGTGTGTGTGCACAATGCACACAATGCATATGTACACAGTGCAACCAGACACTACATACACTCTAGTACACACCACCATGCACTAGCACTACCCTAGTGCACACACTTTGCACTCACCCATGCACACAAGACCTTTGCACTTAGAACAACAATACACTCGTGCACTTGCTAGATCACTCTTTTCTCTCTCCCTCTCTATTATTCCCGATACCTTTCCTATTTGCTCTCCAAGTGAAGGAGGAAGTAAGGTGGTACCTCATAGTGTATAGTACTTAGTGTACTCACCCATCCTTAAACACCAACCTTATGTATTACACTGCACAATATACAATGCACACATACACTACTACATCCTCAAGCACCACCATTCACTAGCCCATCATAGTGCACTACCCCTTACTTTGCACTTGTTGTGCACCAATCTATTAAAGTAATATGCATACACATAAACCTCCATGCACAAGAAGGGACATACGCTTGTGCTTCTGTTTGTTGTCTATTTATTCTCTCTCTCTTTCCAAACAAACTATCATGTTTGCAAGGCGGGTTTTAAGGGAAATAAGAAAGAAGGAAGTTGAGACCTATGGTGCACTTGCGTACAACCCCATAGCTCATTCTAGAACCACTACACATAGACAACATTGCAGTTAGAGCACAGTCACAAGTATCCCATTCTAGTACACATCTCTTGTGTACTAGACACCATAGTGCACTACTTCTTTGTATGCCCTTGTGCACATATGCACCGAACCAGTGTATTACTGATGCAACTTAACACACAAACACTGTACCCCCAACTTAGTGCATTTGACCTAGTGCATTGCACATATTTCACAGCATTTACTACACCATACTAACTTGCACAATAGCCTAGTGCATGAGGCCACTATTGCATTACACACAACCTTTCAGCATAGTGCACTATACCATGTACGAGTGCATCTATTAGCACACAATGCATAGTTCACACATACTAGTGTACACATGCACTTGTGCACTTGCTCTTGGTCCACCTCTAGTACACCTACCTAGCATCACCAAGGATATTCATCCTACAAGATGCCTCTAATTCAACTCACTAAAATATTAGCCTACCTTGCGTTCCAATCCTATTGTCACCTTAGTGCGTAGTACACACTACATGATGCACAAGCATAGCATACACATGCATATTTGTACATGTGCACTAGTATGCATGCCCAAACTACTCACACTTGCATTTGTTTACTACCGCCTATTACATTCACCATACACCATACCCCACACTATAGCTCTAATCTTACACACAAACATGCACAGTGCATTAGCACAAACCCTTGTGTAGCCCAATCAATTAATGCACCTTGCATTTAACCTGATACAAACCACCCTTAGGCATAGTATGCTAGTGCATAGTGCATTAGCACCAACCCTTGCATAGCCCAGTTAATAAATGCACCTTGCATTTAACTTGATACAAACCACCCTTAGTGATAGTATGCTAGTGCATGGTATTAGCGTATAATGCATAGTGCACAATGCACATGTGCACACATATATACATGCACATGTACACATTGCACCGCACTCCTAATCCACTAAAGTGCATCCGTCTTACTTACCCCTATACCTTGACACATCCACACCCACTTCACTGTACCTTAGTGCATTATATTGTGCATTAACCCATCACCTCAGTACACAATGCACATGTATCGGTGCATAGTATATACCTCTACATTGCACAATGTACACATATAGTGCACTACAGCTAATGCACACATGTGCTAGTACACCCCATCTTAGACTATCCTAAGTCATTCATCTACACATATAACAGGTAGTTTGTTACACATAGCCATCTTGATTCACCCTAGTGCAAATTGCTCACATTTTAGTGCACATGTATGTGCACTTGTGCGCACACACTAGCACATGATGCATACATGCACACATTTGTTGCTAGCCTTTCATACAACCACTTTCTACATCCAACCTGCAGCACAGCTATCATGTCATAGTATACCTAAAAACCACACCATCACATCTAGTGCATGTGCAATATCCTTGTGCACACCTAGCACGTCCTAGTATACCTAAACGCCACACCATCACATCTAGTGCATGTGCACTAGTGCATGACTTGAGTGCACCACCCCAATGCACGATGATAACCCACACGCTTAGCTTAGAGCAAGTTTCCACACTATAAAATAATCCTCGCACACCACCTGTAAAGTCTCATTACATTGCACTTAGGATAATGCATGTAGGCCCCTACATGTGTGCACTCATGCCCAAGCACTCTGTCATCCATGCAATTGGCACACAATCTATAAAAAGCAATATATACACATCCTATATGCACACACATTCTCATTTACGCAAGAAAATCAAAAAATTTATAATCAACAACAAAAATAGGAAGGACATGCACACAAATAAAAAGGGAAACAACATAATATTGTACAAAAAGAAAGGAGAAAATGACACAATCACAAAATCCCAACTAGAAACCCACTCAAACCATTGAAACTCAAACCTCATAATGCCTAATTTGTTGGTTAAATCATCATGAGGAGTTATAAATTAAGATGCTAATATCACACACACATTGATTGAAAAGGGAAAGCTTACTTGCTTGCAATGTACACAAACATACTAAAACACAAGCTAAATTCACAATTAAGTGGAACAACCAAGAAACCATAAAGATGAACCTTCCAAGGATAGGATAGGGTGACAAAGCAACCAAGAATAAAAATAATAGAATTATGAGAATTTGATCCAACAATAGGAAACCTAGGACTCGGATCCATAGTGTAGGTGCGTGCACTTACGAAGTGGATGTGAGCTTTTGACTCCCACCACCTGTCAAGACCCTAGTCCTAATCAATCCCTCAATATAGAAAACACCCCTATCCATGACCTTAGCAATCAAGTCATCCAACTATTCAATCAAGAGACAATAGGGACCATATCAAGTACATGAAGAGATGACAATTCAAGAGGAGCATCGGATGACTTCCAAGCCACCATTGATAGTTTTCAGCAATCTACCAACTTTGACATCTCAACTATGACCCCCAAAGCCACATGATGAAAATGTTTAAA